>NW_021703768.1:66580583-66882754 GCF_005190385.1 Monodon monoceros
TTTCTTTCTTTCTTTCTTTCTTTCTTTCTTTCTTTCTTTCTTTCTTTCTTTCTTTCTTTCTTTCTGACAGAGAGAGTATCTAGGGCTCACATTCAGCGTTTTTAGCACAAGGTAACAATATTTACCTAAACTTTAAAGCATTGTTTTATATGCATTATATATTTTATAGCTACCTCCTATTTAAGGCAAATAATATACTCTAACCATTTACAGTAGTGATGTAATCTTTTAAAATAGTAGAAAAAGTGGGTCAATTTAAAGAAAAGTATTATATAGATATTGGTGGTTTCACAGTATAGCAAAAACCATGTGAGTTATTCAAGAGCAAAGTTTGTGAGATCCTGTCCTATCACAAAGCAAATAGATTACTAGGAGACACAGAACACTAACCTGTGAGCACGAAGCAGTTTAACAAGGTAGAAAATCCACTCATCACCGAGCATCCTTAATAAGAGGACCCAGAATAAGTCAGTGTTATGGCCATAAGGCTGTGAGTTCTGACTTGACCCTTTCGGCCACATTAGCAGATGCTGTTACCACTTGCATTGGCCCCAGCATCTCTGAAAGTGAAGAAGAATGATAAAAGCAGTTTTTCATCATGTTTTTAACCTGGCAGTGTATCATTTTTCCCATGCCACAGTGTCACAGGCTCCATTAGTATAAGGGGTTAAAGATTATGTTCTGAGTGGCTGGCAAAACAGTTCTCAAGTGCATTACTCAGCTCAAGGCAGACGTCACAAGGGGAACTGGCTATCGTTTTCAAGCCAGTGGGTGTAAAACTTACTGTTCTTTTCTATTTGTCTGTGAGATAATTCTGGCTCTCCCTTTCCCTCCAGGATATGGCTGCCAAAACGAATTAATCCCATACCCCATTCGTGATGACCTCCACAGCAGAAGTAAATGTTTCTTACTGCTAACTGGGAACATTTCCCCCAAATGATCGCAAATAGCGTGAGTGCCTGTTCCATAATTCCAGCAACAATTTTTTTTCAGCAGAGTGGAGGTAGCGTCACAGTGGGATCAAATGGGCTGGAGCCACTAACTTTGACGTTCCAATCCTGGCTCTCCCGCTTCCTAGCTCTCTCCTCTCCAGCCAGCCACTTAACCTCTTTTTGGAAGGCAGCTTCCTCCAGAATTAGACCTGCTCATATGTACTTCTTGTCTGAGCATGGATAAGGCAGATGCTGTACAGAGGCAGTAGTCACAGCCTAATCCACAGTGCAAAAGTGCTTTCCAGAAGTTTTTATTTTCTAAGTGATTTCTTAGATCACTTAATTTCAAATACTCCCCACCAGTGTCCAAGACTCCAGCCAGACAGAAAACCCTTGCTTGTACTGAAGAGCATCCCTTTGCCTGGTTGTGGGCTCATTAACCACATAGCATGATACACTTATAGAAAGAGTGGACTTGCTTTTCTTACTATCTCTATGTTGGTGGATATCATCTAAGTGGAAAATTTTTCAGTTTTTTTGTTGTTGTTTGTTGTGTTTTTTGTCTTTGCTTTTGTTTGTGCTTTGAGACTCTGAATTTCCAGATATCTGCAGAAACCGGAAAAAATATGCCTTACTTCCCAGAGAAATAGTTTTTATAAAACAGAGATGTCTAGGACTTCCCTGGCGGTCCAGTGGTTAAGACTTCGTTTTTCCACTACAGGGGGCGCAGTTTCCATCCCTGATCGGGGAACTAAGATCCCACATGCCACACGCCCACATGCCACACGCCATGGCCAAAAACAAACAAACAAACAGAGATGTCATTTGTTATCCACGAAACATGCTTTGCCTTTTGACATCACCTGGAACGTTGAGACGATGTACTCATGTGTCTACTTGGGCTGAGAATAGATAGCCAAAGTTGATCTTGGAAATACATAAAGATGTCACTGTTATCTTTCACCTCAGCCATTACCAAAGAATTGGATTGGGTTGGAATAGGTATTTGCTGAGCAGTAAGGAACACTGAGAGAACAGATTTTATTTAAAAGTGGCAAGCTAGAAGTGGTGTCTTGCATGGACAAATTAGTTTGTGTGCTTGAGCCAAATAGTTAGCAGAGAGCAAGAGGCACCCAGTTTTTCAGAACCCTGCCCCATAGGCTGTTGACTCCTGGTAGCTATTTCCTACATGATACTCTAGTGGACTGAAAAAGCCAAGTGACTTCCAAAATTTACCTTATGTTTGCATAAAAGCACAACATACATGGAATGTTTTAGTCACACTAAATGCTTTGGTGTCTCATCTTTAATAAGGAGCTAACTGGATTAAATTTAAATCTCTCAGGTATAAAGTAAAACATACATTTAGAGCATTTTTACAACTTTTGTGACTATAGAAAGCAATAAATGGTTATTTTGTAAACCAATTTGTGAACCTAACCTTGATGCCCAGGGTTCAAAAGAACAGGTTATAATGGACAAGACTGATGAGAAACCACATGTGTAGAAGATCTTGGTGAAATGAAATAAAAGAGGCCTCAGAGACATTTTTTGTACCTGATTTGGCCCAATCTATTGACCACTTTGGCTTTTCATCTGTCTCACTGGAAATAGTTTTCAACAAATATGTCCATTAGGCAAATTACAAATGGTGTGTTAATGTGTTTGATGAGGTTTTTCATTTTTCTTTCTTCGAAGCTCTGAAAACAACTTTCTGGTGATTATTATAATTGAAGTCCACTTGCACACTGGATTCCCTTTATTTCTCATTAACCATGATTTTGGGCTGAATTTCCACCAAGGGAAAGTAGCACTGGTGCTAATCCCAACTTGGCAGAATTACTGGGTTCCACCCCAGCAGTCACCAAAACATTTGGGTTTAGTCAGAACACCAATTCATCACTTCCTAAAACCAAATCTCTTCTCTATCCTTCAATAACCTGTTCATAGACCATAGGGAGTGTGAGAGAGATGTGAATAGACTCATTGAATAATAGGGCCCAGGCCTCTGAGGCGTCAAGAGAGATCTGAGCCACTTTCATTTTTTTGAGTCTCCTGGAATATTAAAAAAGAAGAAGAAGAAATGCCAGAACAGGATAGCAGAAATTGTATCACATTTTAAGTACTTAAAAGCATGCTTTAAACACATAAAAAATAAACTAACCTTTTTTGGAATGCAGATCAAAAGACCAGATTTGAGGCCTTTTGTGAATATAAGGCCCTGGCTAAATGGCTCTCCTGAAGACACCTATTTCCCAGCCATCATGGCTCCTGCTCTGATCTGGATGGAAGTTCCAGGATCATTTAGCCTCATTTGATAAGAAAACTGAGGCCAAAGAGTGTAAATTATGTGCTTTGCAGCACAGTTAGTTGATGACATCATATCTCGGTGTGCTCTGTATGTAGACGGGAGGCACAAGAGGAGGTCTTGCTTGGGTGGAGTGACTACCAGCAACTGATCAGGTGACGCGTATTGAGAGCATTATTGCAGGGAAGATAAAAATATTCATCAAAGGCACCATAAAATGGACTGAGTCATGGCCAGATGTGGCTAATCAAGACTCCAGATTTAAATATCCACACAATTTCGGTGAGTGCTGTAGTTGTAATGCTACTCCGTAAGTGGAACCCAGAAGTTCCTTATTTCTAATACTCTTACTCTGTTTTTAGTCCTCTGGTTGGGAATCTATGTGAGATCCCTGTGTAGAGAGGAGACAGCTTTTTCCAGTGAATGTCTAAGCTAGGAAGCAGGAACATTAGGAGTTGATTTTGACTCAGTCTTTTGTGAGACACTCTCTTCTCTGAGTCATGCATTGATAATTTGGATCTCAGCAATGATTTTATTTATTTAGGGGAATTTTACTTTTCTAGACAGCCAGAATAATTCCTCCCTTGTAGATATCAGAAGCAGACACTGGAAAAGCTGCTTTCTGTGTCTTTCTCATAGTGCAGGGATTCTGGGCTCCTTGATAACTTGGCCAGCCATCTTGAATCAAATGTTAGACAAGTATTATTGGCTCTATCTACTCAGAGATCATTTCCAGCTGTTAGCACAACACAAATATGAGATCTTCTAAGCCAAGTAAACTTGAAATTTTTATTGGATCCCCCATACAAAGGTTGAATGCAATGATTAAAAGGAAGTGTCAATCCCCTGTGTTTTGAGGGTGACAGGATACAGGTATCATAACACTGTTAGTGGACATGTAACTTGATGCATACACTTTAGTAGGCAGATTAGCAATATGTATCAAAAACCTCAAAATGCATATATTTTCCAATTCAAGGTGGCAGACTGAACACATGCATTGGCCTCCCATTTCTTCAAAGACCTCATTGAATTAAAAGTATGGAAATATAGAATAGAATATCCCCTTTATATCTGTATCTCTCAGAATTCAGCCAGAAAACGCTGAGCCAAATAGTTCAATAGAGAGAACTCACCATGGGGAACTACTTATGAAGGTGTAGGAACATGTTTAAAAAAAACAGATAAATTAGCAACATTGGGTGCTACTATCAGCATCAGGACTAGAAAGACCAAAGAAGAAGTTATTACCCCTGGAGCCCAGGAGCCAGGACTATGTGGCAGGAGCTGGAACCATGCGAAAAGGGGCTGCTTGGGGTCAGGACATATTGGACAAGATGGAAAAATGTAGCCACTTCTAGAGATATTGCCCAAGGCAGAAAGAAAAGAGAGAAATATCCTGCCTTCTCTCTTCTTCCTCCTCTCCAATATCCATCCTATCACTCTCCCGCTGGCTGAACCTAGGTGGAAGCCAGTTGGCATGGACATGTCATTTGCAGGAGTCACTTCCCTGTGATGGAGAGCAGAGCAGAGGAGTGGTGAATAATGGCTGAAAGCAAAGCAAAAAGGCAGCTGCCTGGCACAACAGACAGGAGAGCGTGTGGGTGTGTCTGTGTTACTAAAGGGTGAGATATTTAATAACTTCTGGACTACAAAATATAGACAGGGGCCATTAGAAGAAAAGGGCAGAGAAATCATCAGCTTGGAGGAGACTCTGTCAGCTCTGTACGTAGAGGAAGAAAGCTAATCTGCCCCGTGGAACCCCAGATGCCTTTGGTACAGAGTCAGCAGACATAACAGAAGGAGAGAGTGAAAGATGGAGCTAAAAAGAGAGAGATTACTTAAAGGTCTGAATATGTTCTGAATTCTTCCAGTCAGCACCCCATCTCCAACATGTACACCATGAGCAGGCGGCCAGCATTTTACCCCCAGGCAAAACATGATTACTCCTCTCTAAAATTAAACAAACTGAGTAAGATAACATTTCTAAATTTGTTGGTGCCTCAAAGGGAAGCCATTATCATTGGGGCATTTTGCAGGCACTCAGCCTGACAGCCAGTTCTCACTCCATTGATCCTCAATCAGAGTTCACCAGTCAACACTGCCTGACCCATCCTAGGAAGAAATTTCAGAAGGGAAGACACCCATTAGGAAAACAGTGTTATTCACACAGAAGCAGAAACATCTATTCCATCTACCCAAGCCTCCTTTTTTAATGACGGAGAGGAATCACTAGAATGTAAGGAGAACTAGCAATATAAAAAGAGAAATACCAATTCTATAAAACAGAAAAGCAAAAAAGAACTTTAAAAATCATCCTTATGTCCTCAAAAAGATTCAAGGAAGCATTACATCTACAAAACAAGAAATAGAACAATGAGGGAACGAGAAGAGGTATTAGCAATTTAAAATGTAATTGCCAAAATTAAAAATTTAGTAGAGATACTAGAAAAATAAAAATCAAAGAAATCTTCCAAAATATTAAACAACAAGCAAAAGAGGGAGAATATGAGGAACAAATTGAGAGGACCTATATTCAACCAATAAACACCTGGAAAGAGAGAGAGAGGCAAAGAAGTGTTGAAATGATCCAAGCAAATGATAAAAAAGATACGTACCAGAGCCAAAGAAGGATAGAATCTTTAGTTTGAAATGGCCCACTGAATGTTTAACCCAATGAATGAAAAAAGACCCCCACCTAGCCACATTGTGGTGAAATTTCAGAACAATATAATTAAAAAGAAGAATCTAAAAGCTTCTAGGAAGAAAAAGGGCATGAGTTATTACAAAGCTGCTTGAGAGTGCTTCAGCAGAACAGATCAGCAACCTAGGAAGGGGGGAACAATAGATCTGACCCCGGAAAGGAGTAAAGGGATGTCCCAGGCTGCCACAGGGAGTGAGACCATAGCCCAGGGATAGGCTTCTGGGACGATCCATGGAATAGCGAATATGACTTAGAGTGTGGAAAAACTAAAGGACAAATAACAAAAGGGATGGGGTCGGGGTGGAAATAACAGGAATTCCAGGGGAAAAATTGTACTTGATCAAAGTAGGAAGTAACCTAAATGCTGTAATTTTAAGGAATCAGTGGACCTTCATGCTAGCAACAGTATTCTTTGGGTGGCCCAGATTCCTGAACGAGGGCCTGTGGAGAAGGCATTGGAAGCCTAGTGCATCACTTGGCATGGCGTAGATCTGTTTTTGCATTAAAGCCTGACACCAGCAAATCTGTTGGTTGGTTTTCTGCTTTAAGAAACAACCTAAGGACATAAAACGGCAGATTTATCTGTGGTTCCAGGAGAGAACAGAATAGCAACTACCTGGATTATTTATATGTCAAAGCAAAGCTAAAGATGGAACAAAATTTTTCTGAGAGGAAAGATGGAAGGAAAAATAGGATTCTAATCATCTCATCTTTTAATGGGGGGTTGAGTATCAAGAAATACTGTCAATATAGGAGAAAGAAATTGGAATTTAGTTATATTATCTAATAAAATTACAAAAGTAATCAATAGTAGAAGTAATAATATAACAAACATTGAAAGAAGGAGGTGAGGGGGGAGAATGAAAAGAAGCAAACTCTGTCTTTAACTCAGGGAGTCACTGCCTATTGTCGAAAGGAGTTAAATAGAAGAACATCCGTATTATCTAGCTCCTCAATACACCGAAGTGTGGTCTGCAGACCAGAGGTATTTTTTTGTGTGCTTTTTTTTTGCGGTACGTGGGCCTCTCACTGTTGTGGCCTCTCCCGTTGCGGAGCGCAGGCTCGGCGGCCATGGCTCACGGGCCCAGCTGCTCCGCAGCATGTGGGATCTTCCCGGACTGGGGCACGAACCCGTGTCCCCTGTATCGGCAGGCGGACTCTCAACCACTGCGCCACCAGGGAAGCTCAGACCAGAGGTTTTGACATCACCTATTAGAAAAGCATAACCTCAGCCCCTCCCACCCCCGACCCCCTGCAGAACTACTGAAATGGAATCTGCATTTTAACAAGTTCCATCAGTGTTTCATATGCACGTTAGAGTTTGAATAGCACTCCTCCAAAACAGTGAATCTCAGGTTTGGCTATGCATTATTAGAATCACCTCGGAAGATTTTAAAAATATTATTTAAGGGCTTCCCTGGTGGCGCAGTGGTTGAGAGTCTGCTTGCCGATGCAGGGGACACGAGTTCGCGCCCCGGTCCGGGAAGATCCCACATGCCGCGGAGCGGCCAGGCCTGTGAGCCATGGCCGCTGAGCCTGCGGGTCCGGAGCCTGTGCTCCGCAACGGGAGAGGTCACGACAGTGAGAGGCCCGCGTAACGCAAAAATAAATAAATAAATAAAATAAAATAAAAATATTATTTAATAAGGGGCAAAGCCCAGACCCCACCTTAGGAGATTATGCTTTAAATTGTCTGGGATAGAGTCCAGAAATATATAATTTTTTAACAGCCTCTAAGGTGGCTGTAATGTATAGTTATGGTTGAGAACTAGTGATCTAGAATGACTGTGGTAAGTGACCAAGAGAATGGAAAAAAAACAATTTCGAAAATTTGCTTCTGGATCTATCTGGTCAATGGGCTGAGGATGGGGAAGCATGGGAAAGAGCACGATTATTTTGATTGTAAGAAATTTTGTAATGTTTGATCTGTACCTTGTGAATGTATTACTTTGAAATATACGTTAATTTTCCATGCATTTACCCTTTGACTCAGCAATTCTACTTCTAGGAATTTTCTTAAGAAAATAATTCACCAATTATACAATTATTTATGTTCATAGAAGTTCATTATAATGTTCATAATTTTAATAATTTTAAACTGTAAATACTGCACACCCATATTTATAGCAGCACTATTCATGATAGCTGAGAGGCAGAAGCAACCCAAGTGTCCATCAGTGGGTAAATGGATAAACATAAAGTGGTACATACATACAATGGAATATAATTCAGCCTTATAAAGGAAGGAAATTCCTTTACATGCTGTAACATGGATGAACCTGAAGACATTAAGCTAAGTGAAATAAGCCATTCACAAAAAGACAAACACTGTATGATTGCATTTATATGAGGTATCTAAAATAGTCAGATTCATAGAAACAGGGAGTGGTACTTACCAGGGGCTGGGGGGAGAGCTGATGATTCATGGATATAGAGTTTTAGTTCTGCAAGATGAAAAAGTCCTGGAGATCTGTTTCAAAACGATGTGAGTAAACTGTACACTTAAAATGGTTAAGATTGTAAATTTTGTGTTATGTGTTTTTCATCACAATATAAAGGATGTATTTTGGTAAACAACTCTGTGTGTTTGAATGCATATTAAAAATTACAGAAGGGTATGCAACAAAATGGTTGTAATGCCTAGTACAGCTACAGTTAAGACCTCGTCTTACCTTTCTAGATTCTCTAATATTTATAGAGTAAGCACAAAATATTGTTGTAATTATGAGGAAAAGACAGAGTTCTTTTGATTTGAAAATATAAAACAAAACTTCCATTGGGGCTTACTATGAGTGAATGACTCATGTACTGCAATCAAATCCCTTATTTTCCAAGGGAGCAATTCCATTCTCCTGAGAAAGTCAAGGCTTCACAACCCTGTAGGAGATCTTTGAATAGTGTGTGGATCTTCTGAGACTTCTGCAGTTCTGTCCAGTCTTGGGAAAAAGAAGCAAAAGCTAGTTAGCCCTTTTTCACGTGAAGTAGTAAAACTCATTATCTTCAAAGAACAAATCATGTTTCATAAATTGCTTTAACTTCAAGGAACCAGGAAGCAGAGGTAGACATTGGGGAAAATAAGAGGTGGGGGACCTAGGGAGGACATTAATTGCTTTGGACAAAATGGCCCAGCCCAAGTGTAATTTGACATTTTAGCTTTGTGTTAACAGCTGTTTTATCTTGACCCCACCTGTGTATCCTGAGCCACAGTGACAAACAAGTGGGTCATTGCATCACAATTGTTTTACTACTATTTGTGTATTTGCACTTTTGGCGCTTGAGGCTGTGGTCCTTTGCTACATTATATTGTGCTGAAAGGGGATTGTTAATCATTTTTCTTTTATTTTAAAAGATTGGCCAGATGAAGTATCTATGAAAGTATAAGAAAGAGTTAAAGATATAAAGCAAGTTAAAAAGTTCAAGTTTATTAAAACCAAATGTTCAGAAAAGGAGTTTCCTGTGAATGCCAAAGACTCTCTGTGGCTCTGTAGTGCTTTTATATTCTACCAGATATTAAAGTTCATCAATAAGACAAGGTATATCTCAATCAGCAAAATCCATGGATCATACCTGTGTGGGACTTCTCTTGTTGTGTTTTAAGCATTCTAATACAAATGGCTCCAGACACCAACACTGAGTGCTTTTTAACCTTATAAAAATCAGATGGTATGCAATAATCTTGGCAATCAAGAGTTTAAAAAAATTGATAAAGGTATCATAGAATGAATATAGCAGTTAGATATATTTGAATCAAAGCATTTAACAAATCTTATCTTCAATCTAACATTAGAATTGCGATCCTAGACTACTTCTATCCTTGTTATTAGGCCTGAATATACAGCTTTGGTTTGTCATTCTCATTTTTTTCTCACTTTTATTTTTAAGGAATAACCCTGAAATATCACATTTCTGGTTCATCTTTTCCTTCCTATAATCCATTACTCAGTTTAGAATACAGCTTCCATCTTTTGAAGAGAATGAATGTAGTTGCTGAAGGTAAAATAGTTTCAATAATTCAGTAATGATTTTTGCAGTATAAGTGACCCAAGTTTTTATATACTTAGTAATCTTTCATGATATTGGTTGTTGACATTTTAGTCATGAAAAAAGAAGGGGAGGGGGGATAAAAGTAAATGAGAGAGAACAGAAGTAAAGCAAGGAGGGAAATGAGGAAAAAAAGCAAAATAAGAAAGAAAGAAGGAAGGAGAGAGGGAGGGAGGAAAGAAGGCAAACAATCAGAGCTGACTTTTCAGATATGTGTCTCTTCCGTTACTGGTGCTAGTCCGGAGTAATCAGTTGAATTTCCGCACTAAGTCCAATTTGAATAAATGTTCAGATCTGTAGAATAAAAGCAAAACACATACAAAAATAGCCCCAAGTTGTTTTATTGAATCTAAGAGAATTCTTTTTAAATCTTAGAGGTAAAATGTTGCTACAGTTTTTCAAAACATTATAATTTTTAAATAATGTCATGCAAAGGGAAAATAAATTTTCTTATTGCCTCCAGGATAATTTGGGTAGCAAGCCACACAAAATTTTTGAGTGGATTTGTGCTGACTTAGAAAACATTCTCAATATCTGGGTCTTAAAAAAATTGTGCTAAGCTTGCAAGTCCTTAGCAGATCAAGAATAAGAACTGTCTTAAGACATTTGTTGGTTTTTCCTTAGTTTATATGTAGCCAGCTGGTTTCTGACCTCCTTGTATAAATATCCAGCTTTTCACATAATCAGACTCCATATTACCTTGTTATGACATCATTCGGGGCAGACTTTGATCCCTTACTAACTTTTCCAAGCTGTACACAGAGACTTAAATAACAATAAGAGGATTGCTGCTTATCCACTAAATACCACTGCTGGTGGTGTAAAAAAATGTATATATGTATACATATACATACTGAGAAGTATATCCTATTTGATACTGAATTACTGAATTTTCAAAAATGTGTATCTCTAGTGAAATATACATTTAAGTTCCCACTTTCTGCAATAGTAACTGATATTTTTGTTCAACTGATATTTTTAAAGCAGGTGAATTGAAATATAGGATTCAGAAACCCTATCACATATTATTTTTCTACATGGATAGATGAAAGTAAAGGTTAAGCTGTATTCTTTGGTGATCCAGGAACCATGGTATAAAACAATGATCTCGTTAAATTATTAAAAAATGGCTTATTTAGTGTCTGATCAAGATAAATGACACAAGGCAGGTGTAAAAAGGATTCCCACTAGCCACTGACCCATAAACGGTAGTGTCATTTTTCATTTTTAAAGAAGAGTCTAAATCAATTTAAAATAATACCAAATCTTTAGAGTTATAATTAAATGTCCTAAATTCTGCTTCACAGGATATTTTAATTAATGTTATTTTTTAAGTTAAAAGTACATTAAAACATTCTGATTTCTATAGAACTTGGATGGCTATTAAATATGAATCATCTTTCTCTGGGCACACTGTATCCCCAACACCTAGAACAGTGCCTGGTACATAGTAAGTGTTCAACAAATATTGTTGAATGAATGAATATGAATAACATATTAACTCATGTGGAGGTTTGGTTACTAAAAGTGTTGTCACACACACAAAAGATAAACATACAGAATTAATAGACACATAATAGTAATGAACACATATTGGCCACTTTTTATGTGCCAGGTATGATGCTAAGTGCTCTACCTGTCTTCTCTTAAATAATGATCAAAATAGCCTTATATAAAGTCGTGGTTAGGCTATCTCACATGAAAAACTGTGGCTTAGAAAATAGTAATAATGTGTTCAAGGTTACACAGCTAACAAATGGAGCCTCAGTAAAAATTCACAGCATCCCGGCTCTAGGGCATACATGTTTTTAACAAGTAGGTACCACTCTCTTCGACACACTGTGGTTTCATGGTGACTTTATGTTCTCTAGGATCAGCCATAGACTACAGCTACAAAGAAAAGAAAAACTACATTTTCTACTTCTAGAAGAATTAAGGCTCTCATGAAGTATTGTTTTCCATCAACAGATTAAATGTTTCCATTATTATAGTATGTAGAAATTTTAAAATCGATTGACCATATTGTGCTTTTTCTGCTCAATACATAGGAATTTATCCTGTAAGTACATTTGCACAAATGGGAAAAGAAGTAGGTATAAGGATTTAATGGTTGTGTTTTTTCGTAATAGCACGAAACTGGCAACAGCTTTAATGCAACTCAGTAGAAGTCTGATTAAGCAAATTATGAATGTGTAGTGGATGGCTACACAGTTATTAAAAAGACTGACAAATGAAATTCCAAATTTGAAAAAGAAAATAGCAAACTGCACGTGGGTACCACAGACATGGAATCAAGTGGATCTGGGTTCAATCCCAGCTCATGCCCACTTACCAGATGTGTGACCCGAAGCAATTATTTAACCTTTGTAAGCCTCATTTCTTTCATCTGTAAAATGTGGATGCTAATAGTATCTACCACATGGAGTTCTAAATGGCACTGGTGAAGAAGGTGTGGGGGGTTGTGGGAGGGAGTTTAAATGCTGATCCAGCATATATTTTTCTGTCTCCATGCTGCATTATTTGAAGTATCTGGATCAGTATCACTAGATAATTACCAACGGCAATCATAGGGAAAGATGACCAAATTGCTGGCCAGAGTTACAACATTCTCAAATTCCTTTTTATTTTTATTTATTTTTTTAAACATCTTTATTGCAGTATAATTGCTTTACAATGGTCTGTTAGTTTCTGCTTTATAACAAAGTGAATCAGTTATACATATACATATGTTCCCATATGTCGTCCCTCTTGCGTCTCCCTCCCTCCCACCCTCCCTATCCCACCCCTCTAGGTGGTCACAAAGCACCCAGCTGATCTCCCTGTGCTATGCCGCTGCTTCTCACTAGCTATCTATTTTACATCTGGTAGTATATATAAGTCCATGCCACTCTCTCACTTTGTCACAGCTTACCCTTCCTCCTCCCCGTGTGCTCAAATCCATTCTCTACATCTGCGCCTTTATTCCTGTCCTGCCCCTAAGTTCTTCAGAACCTTTTTTATTTATTTCAGATTCCATATATATCTGTTAACATATGGTATTTGTTTTTCTCTTTCTGACTTACTTCACTCTGTATGACAGACTCTAGGTCCATCCACCTCACTACAAATAACTCAATTGCATTTCCTTTTATGGCTGAGTAATATTCCATTGTCTATATGTACCACATCTTCTTTATCCATTCATCTCTTGATAGACACTTAGGTTGCTTCCATGTCTTGGCTATTGTAAATAGAGCTGCAATGAACATTGTGGTACATAACTCTTTTTGAATTATGGTTTTCTCAGGGTATATATCCAGTAGTGGGATTGCTGGGTCATGTGGTAGTTGTATTTTTAGTTTTTTAAGGAACCTCCATACAATTTACATTCCCACCAACAGTGCAAGAGGGTCCCCTTTTCTCCACACCCTCTCCAGCATTTATTGTTTGTAGATTTGTGGATGATGGCCTTTCTGACTCATGTGAGGTGATACCTCATTGTAGTTTTAATTTGCATTTCTCTAATAATTAGTGGTGTAGAGCATCCTTTCATGTGTTTGTTGGCAATCTGTATATCTTCTTTGGAGAAATGTCTACTTAGGCCTTCTGCCCATTTTTGGATTGGGTTGTTTGTTTTTTTGATATTGAACTGCATGCACTGCTTGTAAATTTTGGAGATTAATCCTTTGTCAGTTGCTTCCTTTGCAAGTATTTTCTCCCATTCTTAGTGTTGTCTTTTTGTCTTGTTTATGGTTTCCTTTTCTGTGCAAAAGCTGTGAAGTTTCATTAGGTCCCGTTTGTTTATTTTTTTTAATTTCCATTTCTCTAAGACGTGGGGCAAAAAGGATCTTGCTGTGATTTATGTCATAAAGTGTTCTGCCTATGTTTTCCTCTAAGAAAACATAGTTTTCTTATATAGTCTTTATGATTTATGTCATAGAATGTACTGCCTATGTCTTCTTATAGTGTCTGCCCTTACACTTAGGTCTTTAATCCATTTTGAGTTTATTTTTGTGTATGGTGTTAGGCAGTGTTCTAATTTCATCCTTTGACATGTAGCTATCCAGTTTTCCCAGCACCACTTACTGAAGAGGCTGTCTTTTCTCCATTGTAAATTCTTGCCTCCTTTATCAAAGATAAGGTGACCATATGTGCATGGGTTTATCTCTGGGATTTCTATCCTGTTCCATTAATCTATTTTTCTGTTTTTGTGCCAGTACCATACTGTCTTGATTTCTGTAGCTTTGTAGTATAGTCTGAAGTCTGGGAGCCTGATTCCTCCAGCTCCGTTTTCCTTTCTCAAGATTACTTTGGCTATTTGGTGTCTTTTGTGTTTCCATACAAATTGTGCAATTTTTTTTTCCAGGTCTGTGAAAAATGCCATTGGGAGTTTGATAGGGATTGCATTGAATCTATAGATTGCTTTCGGTAGTATAGTCATTTTCACAATGTTGATTCTTCCAATCCAAGAACATGGTTTATCTCTCCATCTGTTTGTATCATCTTTAATTTCTTTCATCAGTGTCTTATAGTTTTCTGCATACAGGTCTTTTGTCTCCTTAGGTAGGTTTATTCCTAGGTATTTTATCCTTTTTGTTGCGGTGGTAAATGAGAGTGTTTCCTTAAGTTCTCTTTCAGATTTTTCATCATTCGTGTATAGGAATGCAAGAGATTTCTGTGCATTAATTTTGTATCCTGCTACTTTACCAAATTCATTGATTAGCTCTAGTAGTTTTCTGATAGAGTCTTTAGGATTCTCTATGTATAGTATCATGTCATCTGCAAAGAGTAGCAGCTTTATTTCTTCTTTTCCAATTTGAATTCCATTTTTTTCTTTTTCTTCTCTGATTACTGTGGCTAAAACTTCCAAAACTATGCTGAATAATAGTCGTGAGAGTGGACAACCTTTTCTTGTTCCTGATCTTAGAGGAAATGATTTCAGTTTCCCCACCACTGAGAACAATGTTGACTGTGGGTTTATCATATATGGCCTTTGATATGTTGAGGTAAGTTCCCTCTATGCCTACTTTCTGGGGTGTTTTTATCATAAATGGGTGTTGAATTTTGTTGAAAGCTTTTTCTGCATCTATTGAGATGATCATATGGTTTTTCTCCTTCAGTTTGTTAATATGGTTTATCACATTGGTTGATTTGCAATCCTTGCATTCCTAGGATAAACACCACTTGATTGTATGGGGTTTGATGCTTCTAATTTGCTGTTAGATTCTGTTTGCTAGTGTTTTGTTGAAGATTTTTGCATCTATGTTCATCAGTGATATTGGCCTGTAGTTTTCTTTCTTTGTGACATCTTTGTCTGGTTTTGGTATTAGGGTGATGGTGGCCTAATAGAATGAGTTTGGGAATGTTCCTCCCTCTGCTATATTTTGGAAGAGTTTGAGAAGGATAGATGTTAGCTCTTCTCTAAATGTCTGATAGAATTCGCCTGTGAAGCCTTCTGGTCCTGGGCTTTTGTTTGTTGGAAGGTTTTTAAACACAGTCTCAATTTCAGTGCTTGTGATTGGTCTGCTTATACTTTCTGTTTCGTCCTGGTTCAGTCTTGGAAGGTTGTGCTTTTCTAAGAATTTGTCCATTTCTTCCAGGTTGTCCATTTTATTGGCATATAGATGCTTGTAGTAATCTCTCATGATTCTTTGTATTTCTGCAGTGTAGTTGTTACTTCTCCTTTTGCATTTCTAATTCTATTGATTTGAGTCTTCTTCCTTTTTTTCTTGATGAGTCTGGCTAATGGTTTCTCAATTTATTTTGTCTTCTCAAAGAACCAGCTTTTGGTTTTATAGATCTTTGCTATTGTTTCCTTCATTTCTTTTTCATTTATTTCTGATCTGATCTTTATGATTTCTTTCCTTCTGCTAGCTTTGGGGGTTTTTTGTTCTTTTTTCTCTAATTGCTTTAGGTGTAAGGTTAGGTTGTTTATTTGAGTTGTTTCTTGTTTCTTGAGGTAGGATTTTATTGCTATAAACTTCCCTCTTAGAACTGCTTTTGCTCCATCCCATAGGTTTTGGGTCATCGTGTTTTCATTGTCATTTTTTAATAAGAATTGTTTGATTTCCTCTTTGATTTCTTCAGTGATCTCTTGGTTATTTAGTAGTGTGTTGTTTAGCCTCCATGTTTTTGTATTTCTTACAGGTGTTTTCCTGTAATTGATATCTAGTCTCATAGCATTGTGGTCGGAAAGGATATTTGATACAATTTCAGTTTTCTTAAATTTACCAAGGCTTGATTTGTGACCCAAGATATGATCTATCCGGGAGAATGTTCCATGAGCACTTGTGAAGAAAGTGTATTCTGTTGTTTCGGATGGAATGCCCTATAAATATCAATTAAGTCCATCTTGTTTAATGTATCATTTAAAGCTTGTGTTTCCTTATTTATTTTCATTATGGATGATCTGTCCATTGGTGAAAGTGGGGTGTTAAAGTTCCCTAGTATGATTGTATTACTGTCGATTTCCCCTTTTATGGCTGTTAGCATTTGTCTTATGTATTGAGGTGCTCCTATGTTGGGTTCATAAATATTTACTATTGTTATAACTTCTTGGATTGATCCCTTGATCATTATGTAGTGTCCTTCTTTGTCTCTTGCAATAGTCTTTATTTTAAAGTCTATTTTGTCTTAATGAGAATTGCTACTCCAGCTTGCTTATGATTTCCATTTGCATGGAATATCTTTTTCTACCCTCTCAGTTTCAGCCTGTATGTGTCCCTAGGTCTAAAGTGGATCTCTTGTAGACAGCATATATACGGGTCTTGTTTTTGTATCCATTCAGCCAGTCTACGTCTCTTGGTTGGAGCACTTAATCCAGTTACATTTAAGGTAGTTATCGATATGTGTGTTCCTATTCCCATTTGCTTAATTGTTTTGGGTTTCTTATTGTAGGTCTTTTCCTTCTCTTGTGCTTCCTGCCTAGAGAAGTTTCTGTAGCATTTGTTGTAAAGCTGGTTTGATTGTGCTGAATTCCCTTAGCTTTTGCTTGACTGTAAAGTTTTAAATTTCTATGTCAAATCTGAATGAGATCCTTGCTGGGTAGAATAATCTTGGTTGTAGGTTTTTCCCTTTCATCACTTTAAATATGTCCTGCCACTCCCTTCTGGCTTGCAGAGTTTCTGCTGAAAGATCAGCTGTTAACCTTATGGGGATTCCCTTGTATATTATTTGTTGTTCCTCCCTTTCTTGCTTTTAATATTTTTTCTTTGTATTTAATTTTTGATAATTTAATTAATATGTGTTTTGGCATGTTTTTCCTTTGATTATCCTGTATAGGACTCTCTGTGCTTCCTGGACTTGATTGACTATTTCCTTTCCCATATCAGGGAAGTTTTCAACTATAATCTCTTCAAATATTTTCTCAGTCCCTTTCTTTTTCTCTTCTTCTTCTGGGACCCCTATAATTTGAATGTTGGTGCGTTTAACATTGTCCCAGAGGTCTCTGAGACTGTCCTCAATTCTTTTCATTCTTTTGTCTTTATTCTGCTCTGCAGTAGTTATTTCCACTATTTTATCTTCCGGGTCACTTGTCCATTCTTCTGCCTCAGTTATTCTGCTATTGATTCCTTCTAGAGAATTTTTTTTTTTTTTTTGCGGTACACGGGCCTCTCACTGTTGTGGCCTCCCCCGCTGCGAAGCACAGGCTCTGGACGCGCAGGCTCAGCAGCCATGGCTCACGGGCCCAGCCGCTCCGCGGCATGTGGGGTCTTCCCAGACCGGGGCTCCAACTCATGTCCCCTGCATTGGCAGGCAGACTCTCAACCACTGCACCACCAGGGAAGCCCTAGAGAATTTTAATTTTCATTTATTGTGTTGTTCATCATCATTTGTTTGCTCTTTAGTTCTTCTAGGTCCTTGTTAAACATTTCTTGTATTTTCTCCATTCTATTTCCAAGATTTTGGATCATCTTTACTATCATTACTCTGAATTCTTTTTCAGGTAGACTGCCTATTTCCTCATTTGTTTTGGTCTGGTGGGTTTTTACCTTGCTCCTTCATCTGCTGCGTATTTCTCTGTCTTCTCATTTTGCTTAACTTACTGTGTTTTGGGTCTCCTTTTCACAGCCTGCAGGTTCATAGTTCCCATTGTTTTTTGTGTCTGCCCCCAGTGGTTAAGGTTGGTTCAGTGGGTTGTGTAGGCTTCCTGGTGGAGGGGACTGGTGCCTGTCTTCTGGTGGATGAGGCTGGATCTTGTCTTTCTGGTGGGCAGGACCATGTCCGGTGGTGTGTTTTGGGGGGTCTGTGACCTTATTATGATTTTAGGCAGCCTCTCTGCTAGTGGGTGGGGTTGTGTTCCTGTCTTGCTAGTTGTTTTGCATGGGGTGTTCAGCATTGGAGCTTGCTCGTTGTTGAGTAGAGCTGGAGATCCCTGGGAGAGCTTTCACCGTTTGATATTTCATGGAGCCGGAGGTCTCTGGTGGACCAATGTCCTGAACTCGGACATTGGTCCACCACTTGGCTCTCCCACCTCAGAGTCACAGGCCTGACACCTGGACAGAGGGCCAAGACCCTGTCAGCCACATGGCTCAGAAGAAAAGGGAGAAAGGAAGGAAGGGAGGAAGGGAGGGAGGGAGGGAGGGAGGAAGGAAAGAAAGGAAGAAAGAAAGAAAGAAAGAAAGAAAGAAGAAAGGAAGGAAGGAAGGGAGGAAGGAAGAATGATTAAAAATAAAAAGATTAAAATGTAATTAAATGAAAGAAAAAAAAAACACAGAGGAGAGCAACGAAACCAAAACACAAATCTACCAATGATAACAAGCGTTAAAAAGTGTACTAAGAAAAAAAAAAAAGATAGAACCCTAGGACAAATGGTAAAAGCAAAGCTATACAGACAAAATCATACAAAGAAGCATACACATACACACTCCCAAAAAGAGAAAAAGGAAAAAAAAATATGCCTATATAGTAAAAAAAAAAAGGAAGAGAGCAACCCAATGAAAAAACAAATCTACCAGTGATAATAAACTCTAAGTACTAAGGTAAACATAAAACCAGGAACAAATTAGATGCAGAAAGCAAACTCCAAGTCTACGGTTGCTCCCAAATTCCCCTGCCTCAACTTTGGGATGATTCGTTGTCTACCCAGGTATTCCACAGATGCAGGGTACATCAAGTTGATTGTGGAGATTTAATCCGCTGCTCCTGAGGCTGCTGGGAGAAATTTCCCTTTCTCTTTGTTCGCACAGCTCCCGGGGTTCAGCTTTGAATTTGGCCCCACCTCTGCGTGTAGGTTGCCTGAGGGCGTCTGTTCTTCACTCAGACAGGACGGGGTTAAAGTAGCCACTGATTAGGGGGCTGTGGCTCACTCAGGCTGGGGGGCGGGAGGGGTATGGATGCAGGGCGAGCCTGCGGCGGCAGAGGCTGGCGTGACGTTTCACCAGCCTGAGGCGCACCATGCGTTCTCCCGGGGAAGTTGTCCCTGGATCACAGGACCCTGGCAGTGGCGGGATGCACAGGGTCCCGGGAGGGGAGGTGTGGATAGTGACCTGTGTTTGCTCACAGGCTTCTTGGTGGCGGCAGGAGCAGCTTAGCGTCTCACGCCCATCTCTGGGGTCTGCGCTGATAGCCGCGGCTCGCGCCCAACTCTGGAGGTCACTTAGGTGGTGCTCTGAATCCCCTCTCCTCGTGCACTCTGAAACAATGGTCTCTTGCCTCTTTGGCAGGTCCAGACTTCTTCCTGGACTCCCTCCCATATAGCTGTGGCGCACTAGCCCCCTTCAGTCTGTGTTCACGCCACCAACCCCAGTCCTCTCCCTGGGATCTAAGCTCCAAAGCCCGAGCCTCAGCTCCCAGCCCCCGCCCGTCCCGGCGGGTGAGCAGACAAGCCTCTCGGGCTGATGAGTGTCGGTCGGCACCGATCCTCTGTGTGGGAATCTCTCCGCTTTGCCCTCCGCACCCCAGTTGCTACGCTCTCCTCCGCGGCTCCGAAGCTTCCCCGCTCTGCCACCCGCAGTCTCCGCCCGCGAAGGGGCTCCTAGTGTGTGGAAACCTTTCCTCCTTCACAGCTCCCTCCCACTGGTGCAGGTCCCGTCCCTATTCCTTTGTCTCTGTTTATTCTTTTTTCTTTTGCCCTACCCAGGTATGTGGGGACTTTCTTGCCTTTTGGGAGGTCTGAGGTCTTCTGCCAGCATTCAGTAGGTGTTCTGTAGGAGTTGCTCCACGTGTAGATGTATTTCTGATGTATTTGTGGGGAGGAAGGTGATCTCCATGTCTCACTCCTCCGTCATCTTGAAGGTTTCCTCCTCAGATTCTTTTTTAAAAGACTATTTCTGGTAGAAATTTTAAATTTTACTAACAACTGTATGTTTTTTACTTACCAGTCCGAGTGCTTCTTTATATGGCATAGTCAATGGACCTCCAATCAGATTCTTTTACTGAATGAGGAAAATGTTCATGAAATACCTTTTTCAAGGGAGGAAGAGCTGTCTGACAATGCCTTTTTTTCCTTTTAAATCATTAATACTGTTAATTACATGTCAGTAAACAAAAGAAGAGAGACAAACATTTCAAGCACAACAAGGTCAACTCTCTACATCCAATACTTAAACTCCATTTTCAGTTGCAGCTCTCTGCCTATCAGTGTACAGTGAAAACATTCAGACTTTGGCCATAGAACTGGCTTCAGAAAAAAAAAAAAAAATCTAAATAAGCCAGCTCTCCGAGCCAATCTTATTATCAGAAGCACAATGAGCTCATTAATCTTATTCAGAGTTTTACCTTTTGTCATCATGTTTTTTGTTTACTTTCCTTCCCGAAGAAAAACATGTTTTCAGTTCTGAATCCAAACTCTTGATCATCCCCTCCCTTAGGACAAGGGAGTCTGCATCTGTATAAGGAAAGCAGAGCTTCAAAGGAACTTCCTAAGTTCACTTCAACCTCAAAATAGGAAGATTAAAATTACTACATTTCCAAAGTTTACTATTTCCCTGAGGTTCACACTAAAAAATTGGGAGATAAATGGAAGTAAGATTGGGAGCAGGTGAGACAAAAGCTGCTGGGACTCCCAGGCCTTATTGTAGGCAGTTTACCTGAGGATAAAGTCCACAAACTTTAACGTGGCATACACAGCTATTCCTGATGGGCCCCTGACACTTCATTCTAATTTCAGGTTTTGACTTTTCTGAACATACTTCATTTCCTCACATGTTTTATAGGCCTTTCAAAGTGCAATCCCTATTGCCTGGAACTATTTGCACCCTTACCCGTTCTGTGTGACTTCTCCTCTTAACTCCTACTTATTATTGTTTCTTTATCCTTCAGCCAAGATGTCACTTCCTTTGTGAAATCTGCTGGGGCCATGACTGGCTGAGGTAGCTCTTCAGTATGCTTCCATGGCTCTGCATAGTTTTGCTGTCTTGATACAGTTATCACAATATATCATAGTCCTTCCTGTTCACTGATGAATTCCCAGTTCTTAGCATAGTGTGCTGAGCCCAAAGGAGGAGTTTAACAAGTAGATGAATGAATACTGCATTTTCTAATACTGAGCAAATAAAATATGTCTCTACTCCAGACCTGCAGAAGAAAGCATAAGACAGGTCGCTATTGCAAAATAGAATTCTTATGTAAACTATTGATTCCCACAACAGCATGTACGAATCTTAATTGCATTTTGTTAAGTGAAAGAAGCCATACATAAAAGGCTGCATATAGTGTCAATATGATTTCACTTATATGTCATTCAGGGAAAAGCAAAACTATAGGATCAGGAGATAGATCAGCCATCTCCAGGGGTTCTGGGTGGACGGATGGGGAAACTGTAAAGTGGCAGCCCAGGGAAATTTAGGGTCATGGAGTCGGTCGGTGTGGCACTGTGGAGCTGGGTGCATGACTCCTGCATTTGTCAAAAGTCATAGACCTGTACACTGTGCCACCTGTATGCAAGTGTAAAAGGATTAATCAGGATGTTGAGAGAACCCAGGATGGGATGCAGAGTGTGACAAATGAATCTAACCATTAGAACACCACAGTACCTGCACTGCAGACAGGATCCAGTGACAAATGCCGAAATCAGTGGGTGGAAACTTTAAGGAGGAATGAAATGTTTGCATCACTTTAAAGTATCTCCTTTATTTATTAATTACTGTGGTGGTTTTAACATATGTCCATCAATTCAAGAAGTTGAAACTTAATATCCTCCTCTGGCTGAACATGGTGACTTGCTTCTAACAAACAGAATATAGAAAGGGAAAAATAGTAACTTCACATTGGAGATATGTAACAAACACTAGGTTAACCTGCATGTCACAGTCAACAACATCGCCAGTGATAAGACCTATCAAAATCCTGTACCTCGGTTTTTTTTGTTTTTTTTTTAAGGCTCCGGACGCACAGGCTCAGCGGCCATGGCTCACGGGCCCAGCCGCTCTGTGGCATGTGGGATCTTCCCGGACCGGGGCACAAACCCTTGTCCCCTGCATCAGCAGGCGGACTCTCAACCACTGCGCCACCAGGGAAGCCCCTACCTCGTTTTTTTTTTTAAATATTTTCTTGGCCGCGCCATGCGGCATGTGGGATCTTGGTTCCCCAACCAGGGATTGAACCCACGCCCTTTGCATTGGAAGCACGGAGTCTTAACCACTGGACCGCCAGGGAAGTCCCCAAATCCTGTACCTCTTGACGTGATGTATTGAGAAGGCACGTCACTTCTGTGGATTCCTCTTCCAGGATCCATAAACTCAGTCTAATCACGAGAGAAAAACACCAGACAAATCCAGTTTGAGGGGCATATTGCAAAATACCTGACCACAAATGTGTCACAGCCATAAGAGATGAGGAAAGACCAAGAAACCGTGACAGACTGGAGGAGACTGAGGAGACAGGATGAGTGCATGTAGTGTGGCGTCATGAATTGTATCCTGAAACAGAAAAAGTCGTTAGTGGAAAAACGGAGGCAACCTGAATAGAGGTTAGTTAATAGTATTGCACCATTGTTAATGTTGATAGATGTACCATTGTTATGTAAGATGTTAATATTAGAGGAAGCTGAGTGAAGGGGATATGGAAGCTCTGTTTACTGTTTTTGCAACTCTTTTGTAAATCTAAGATAATTCCAAGGAAAAGGATTTAAAAAGGATACCAGATAGTTCATTGATTTGCTGAGATCATAGGAGTAGCAGGCTCAAAGGCCACACAACCAGAAGCACTGTCCCAAATGGTGTGGTGAAACTGACCTCCCCAGCATATGGCTCTCTCTGCTGTTTGAACTGCCAACACCACTGGCACTGATTCACCCAGAGGGAGCCATGGTCCCTGCTGCCCTGGGAGTGGAGTCTTGTTGCAATTGTCACTGACTCTAGAAAGAATTCCCTGAGCTCCTGCTTTGTATCCCTAGCCTTCTATTCAAAATATGGCATATGTATGTGATTAGTGGATGTCAGGTCTTATGCCTATATCTTGCTTAGAGAAACTGGGAAAGTGAGAGTCTGGCCTTTTTTCAGTTTGTCTAATGATGAATAGATAATAGATGAATATAGGAAGGGAGTTCAGATACTTGGCAGCCAAGGATAATGAAAAAAACCTGCTATATTTTGTGAATATAATGTTGGTACAATTAGAACATTCAAGCTATTATAAAAGAAGTCTAAGAGCAATTCGATTCAGCATGTCTAATTGTATAAAACAGAAAACTAGGTAGAAAGACAAGGTAAACAGAAATGTTTTGTTTAAGCTTTGAAAGATATGTATTTTGATTTAACTTCCTAGTATTCAGTCTCCTACAACTCATCATTTTTCTTTATTGGCAATCCTGCCCCTTCACTTTAAAAAAAAAAAAAGGTGGGGGGGAAGTGCAAACGCAAAGCTCTGCATCGTCTGTTTCCAAGTGAAAATATTTATTCCTCTCTCATTGAAGACAAGTTTTTTTTCACAAAAGTTCCTCTTAATTTTAAAATATGCATCACTTATAAATCACTAATAAAATATTTCAGGGATTTAATTTATGAAACAAACCAAATAGATAATGATTTGTACTCAAGCTTTAAAAATCAAGTGAGCATCTATGCTTTCTTTTTTCTTTTCCTTTACTTTTTTTCTTTCTTTTTTTTTTTTAATCTTCTGTGAGCAATGAACTCAGTGCAGACAGTGTGGGCAAGTCTGAGCAATTATCATCATCCCAATATCGACAAGGTTCCCTTTGTTGTTACCATGTACCTTTGGTCACATTCATGGTCTCTGCTTCTACCCCATCTGTTCTCTTTTTAAACTTATGGACAGTTAACTGACTTTTGAAATGGAGAGAAATGGAACTGAAACACTCTGGCCAATAATTACTTTTTAACCTTCATAAGCGAGTCTGGCTGCCTCCATGATAAAGTGTCCAATGAAAGAGAAAGGGCAGCAATGTCCTTTCAAGCATTAATCATTACCTAGTGCCAGGGATTTGGAAAAAAAATTAAGAATGTCTTAATATGTGAAAATTCATTATAAATTCCACTCCCCTCAACCAAAATCTTGGCTCATGATGGAGCTACCCATTCCTTACAACCATGATAGGAAAACTGGCCTTGAACTTTGCACTGTAACTCAGCCACACTGAAAAATGTGGCAAAGACTGGGTAGGCTTGGGCAACAGAAATCTGAACTCAGATTCATGCCTTGTAAAAATGCCCTTTCAGCAGCAGGAAGGGGACAGACACATCCACCTGGACCCAGATCTCACCCCCAAGTTATTGTTGCCTGTGAGTGTCTTAAGCCAATTCAAATTTAAAAGTTTTCTTGGGATTTCCTTGGTGGCACAGTGGTTAAGAATCCACCTGCCAATGCAGGGGACACGGGTTCGATCCCTGGTCCGGGAAGATCCCACATGCCGCGGAGCAACTAAGCCTGTGCACCACAACTACTGAAGCCTGTGCGCCTACAGCCCGTTCTCCACAACAAGAGAAGCCACTGCAATGAGAAGCCCACATACCGCAATGAAGAGTAGCCCCTGCTTGCCACAACTAGAGACAGCCCGCACGTAGCAACGAAGACCCAAAGCAGCCAAAAATAAATTTTAAAAAATAATAAAAAGGTTTCTTTTTTATAAGTCTGAAAGTAAAAACACCAAAAGATTCTTCCCTTCTGACTGTGTGAGAACATAGAAGAGTGAACTCAATGAATAGAATTATAGTAAAAGAAAAACTTTATTACTGCCTCCCAGCATCCCTAGACATGGAGAGAAGAAGAAAAGGTGAGAGAAGGTCCTTTGCCTAGAAAAGATGTAAGAGTTAAGGCTTAATATTCCAAGCAGGACGGGAAGAATGACTCAAGTATTATGATAAAAACGATAACAGTAATAACTAACATTGATTGAGTGCATACCATGTGCCAGATACTCTTTTAAATACTTTATATTGCTTAACTTGTTTAGTCCTCAAAACAACTCTATGATATAGGTATTATTATTTTAATGACTTAACAGATAAGAAAGATGAGCGCAGAGATGTTAATCAAATTGCCAAGTGACACAGCCACTAAGAGGTGAAAGCAGGATTGAACTCAGGTAGTTTACTCAGACTCCACCGTGTGAGTCTTTAAGGAGTCACAGGTCCATAGGACTTGAGAGGAGGGCAGCAGGTCCCTCAGCAGGTTCCAGCAGATTTAGTGGAGAGAGAACCAATCTGACTACTACTGGGCCAGAGTGGTTGCTGGGAGCAGTCATGACTCTTAACAGGATCAACCAGCCCTTTGCAGGTGAGGCCACGTGTACAAATAACATACCCATTTTCCCCAACACACATCACTAAATACCAATAATAATCTTTATTTAAAATGCAGCATTCGCCCCAGTGTGCATACTCCAGGACTGTTTTAGTTCAGATAAATAATGTTAGGTGCTGTTAAAATCCCAGTGACCTAATAAAGTAAAAGCTTATTCTCACTCTCGCCATTCTCTGATGCAGGTTGTCAGGGAGCCCCTGCCCCACCCACTTGATCAGGGACCTAATTTGCTTCCTTCCTCAACACAAGCTTGCCTAGTGTCATCTAGCAGGTGGATGAGGAGAGAGAATGAGAATGGAGGATCCCAAGAGAGGTTGTTAGAGACCAGGCACATGGCTTCTACTCATGTTTCATTGGTCAGAATGTCAAGAGGCCAGGAAGTACGGTTTAGTGTTGGTTCCAGGTAGAAGAGGAAAGTTGTGTGTATGTATAGGCACTGGCATTCTGTGCTACAAAATTTCTAACCGATTTTACCACTATGTTTATGTGGTAGGGTGCATAGGCTTCAACTAATTTAGGAGATTATCTGGGAACCAAAGGGAGAAACTCTCACTGCAAAATAGCTTGAAGGATCTGCAGTGCACACTTGTCTTCTGACCACTCTTCTTTGCTATGTTCTCTTGTTTGCTCATGGGATCAGCTTATGACCTGGCTTCTGGCTTTACAATGGTTTGTTCTTCAAGCTCATATTAATCCCTTAAATTCTGTCAATGAAATGTCCCACCATAGATTTCTCCACCAGTAAAGTACCCATGATTATATTTGAGACTGTGTGTTTTTGTCTCCCCAACACTGTCTTAGAGTGAATTGCTATTAACTACACAAATATTTCTTATTTTGATTTTATTAAAAATAAAATATGACTGATTCCTTAAAAGGTATATTTTATCACTAACTTTATAAAATACCAATACATGACAATATAAGATATTCTGAAATCATAATTTTTAATATTTGTGCTGAGTGATATGGGCTATATCCAAACCTTCAGAAAAATTATCTAAAATTAAGAAATCATGAATATGTTAGGAGAGCAGAATGACTTATAATGGATGGGTCACTCCATTAAAGCATTTAGCATTTCTCATTATATTTGCTTTGGAAAGTATCAACCTTGCTTTCGCAATGAAAGAACTTAGCTGATCTCCAGTGATTACAGGAGGGAGTAAAGGTTAAGAGCTTAGACTCTGGTGACAGACTTCTTGAGTTTTATTAGCTCGTGTTTTGGGGCAAGTCTCTAACCTTTCTGTGCCTCAGTCTCCTCAGCTATAAAACAGAGATAAGAATAGTACTTACCCCATAGGGTTGATGTAAGAATTAAATAAATTCAATCCTCAGCCACAATCATCATCAATATTATCATTATTATTATTTATTATCACCCCTCCCAATCAAGAAATAATTTTTGCATTTTTAGATAAAAGCTTTGTTTTTATTTTGAGATAGTTGAGAGCCAAAGTATTAGACTGTGGTCCACAAGAAATACTGCACTGAGGATTAGCTGTTAATACACCCAATGGTCAATAGTCAGCCAGCTTGAGCCCTCATTCTCAACCATAATTTATTCATTCGTTTATTCATTCAATCAATACTTACTGCATTTCTACAATGTGTCGATATTATAGCTCTGCCACTTAGCAGCTATGTGAACTGGAGCAACTTTCATTACCTCTCTGAGCTTGATTTTCTTCATCTGAGAAGTAGAATAATAATATCTACTTTTATCTCTGTTGTGGAGAGTAAATTAAGTAAGAAATTTTATGAAGCACTGGCGTAGTGCCTGGCCTGTAATAAGCACTCAAAAAATAAATTATTATTTTTACAAATATTAATATGAAAAGGTCTTTTGTCCTGAGATATGGTTCTTTCATACAGTTTTTCAAAGTGAAGATCTTGATCCATTGGTAGGTGGTGAAATCAATTTTTAACATAAAATCAGCACTTTTAAAAAAACAAAATTTGGGGGCAGAGTCAAGATGGCGTACTAGGAGGACACAGAATTCACATCTCCTCACAACTAGGGCACATACCAGGCACCGGTGGGGGACCATGGACACCTAAGGGGATGGGAGGAACCCCCAGAGCCCGGGTAGGACGTGGGGCGTGGGGGGAGTGAAGGGGGAGGAGAAGTGGACGCGGGATGGGACTGGAGCCCCTGAGGGGCGGCTGGGGGAGGGGAAGGGATCCCACACCCGAAGGGGGAAACTGGGGAACCATTGGGAGGGCAGAGGATCAAAAGGGAGCATGGCCAGGTTTCCTCTGCCCACTTGGACCTCCAGGAACCTGCTGAGATCCTGGGCCTGATCCTCTGCCCCCCTAGGCCCCCTCCAGCCGAACAGGTCCTGAGGGAGTGGGAGGGAGGGGAGGGGGAGCAAAAGTAAAGGCCGGACCCCTAGGACTGGCACCCCTGAGGGGCGGCTGGGTTAGGGAAGGAGTTCCTACACCCAGCGGGACCCACCCACGGTTAGGGGTCCAGCGGCAACGGGGAGACCCTGGGGGAGACAGTGGGGGAGGGTTGCGGAGGAACGGAAGGGAATGGGGCCTGTGCTTTCCCTGTCCACTTAGGCAACGGGAAGCCTATTAGGCTCCCGGGCCTAATCCTCTGCCCTCGGAGCCTCCCTCCTGCCACACAGAGCCCAAGCCCCGCCCCTAAACCCCCCCACCCAGGGCCCTACCTCTACACTCGGAGACACCCTCCAACGCTGGGACTAAACCCCACCCACACACCCTCACTCAGGGCCCTACCTCCAAACTCCGCAACTCCTCACTCCAGAGGTCCTCCTTTCAACACGCTACCTCTCCCCTTCTGTGTAGGTCCTAAGCAGAGGCCCTGCCCCATGCTTGAACGTCACGCCCCCACCTGCCTAGGTCCCATCCCTCCCAAATCCCCGCCCCTGCCTAAGTTCCACCCCCTGCCTAAACTCTGCCCGCATAGCCAAAGCTTTTTTTTTTTTCTTTTCTTTTTTCCTCTTTTAGATTGGGGTTCTGTTTTACCTTGTTGATTCATTGTTGTTGATTCTTTACTATTTTTATTTTTCCTGATAAATCTTTCATTTTTCTAATTTTATTTTATTTTTATACTTTGTTAGTGATCTCTCCTTCTGGCTTGTTCCACACGCCCCCCCCCCCTTTTTTTTTTTCTTTTTCCTGTTGTGGTTTTATTTTACCTTGTTGTAATTGTTTCAATTATAGTTTTATATTTCCTAATATATTTTTTATCTTTCTAATTTTATTTTGTTTTTTATTCTTTAATATTGTACTGCTCCTTTTTTTCTTTCTTCCTTTTTTTTCTCTTTTACGGTGCCATGAAGCTTGCGGGATCTTTGTTCCCAGGTCGGAGGTCAGGCCCAAGCTCCTGTGGGGGGAGCTTGAGTCCAAACTGCTGGACTGAGAACCTCAGGCCCCAGGGAATATCAATCAGAGTGAGGCCTCCCGGAGGTCTTCATCTCAGCACCAAGACCAACTGCCTATCCAACTGCCTGCAAACTCCAGTGCTGGACATCTCAGGCCAAACAACCAGTAAGAGAGGAATACAGCACCACCCATCAAAAAAAACAATGAAACGACAAAAAAAAATTGTTACGGACGAAGGAGCAAGGTAAAAACCTACAAGACCAAATAAATGAAGATGAAATAGGCAATCTTCCTGAAAAACAATTCAGAATAATGATAGTAAAGATGACAAAAGACCTGTATGTGGAAAAATATAAGACACTGATGAAAGAAATTAAAGATGATACAAACAGATGGAGAGATATACCATGTTCTTGGATTGGAAGAATCAACATTGTGAAAACGACTATACTACCCAAAGCAATCTACAGATTCAATGCAATCCCTGTCAAACTACCAATGACATTTTTCACAGAACTAGAACAAAAAATTGCACAATTTGTATGGAAACACAAAAGGCCCTGAATAGCCAAAACGATCTTGAGAAAGAAAAACGGAGCTGGAGGAATCAGGCTCCTGGACTTCAGACTATACTACAAAGCTATAGTAATCAAGACAGTATGGTACTGGCACAAAAACAGAAATACAGATCAATGGAACAGGAAAGAAAGCCCAGAGATAAACCCATGCACCTATGGTCACCTTATTTTTGATAAAGGAGGCAAGAATATACAGTGGAGAAAAGACAGTCTCTTCAATAAGTGGTTCTGGGAAAACTGGACAGGTACATGTAAAAGGATGAAATTAGAACACTCCCTAACACCATACAGAAAAATAAACTCAAAATGGATTAAAGACCTAAATATAAGGCCAGATACTATCAAACTCTTAGAGGAAAATATAGGCCGAACACTCTATGACATAAATCACAGCAAGATCCTTTTTGACCCACCTCTTAGAAAAAGGGAAGTAAAAACAAAAATAAACAAATGGGACCTAGTGAAACTTAAAAGCTTTTGCACAGTAAAGGAAACCATAAACAAGACGAAAAGACAATGCTAAGAATAGGAGAAAATACTTGCAAACAAAGCAACTGACAAAGGATTAATCTTCAAAATTTACAAGCAGCTCATGCAGCTCAATATCAAAAAAACAAACAACCCAATCCAAAAATGGGCAGAAGACCTAAATAGACATTCTCCAAAGAAGACATACAGATGGCCAACAAACATATGAAAGGATGCTCAACATCACTAATCATTAGAGAAATGCAAATCAAAACTACAATGAGGTATCACCTCACACCAGTCAGAATGGCCATCATCCAAAAATCCACAAACAGTAAATGTTGGAGAGGGTGTGGAGAAAAGGGAACCCTCCTGCACTGTTGGTGGGAATGTAAATTGATACAGCCACTATGGAGAACAGTATGGAGGTTCCTTAAAAAACTAAAAATAGAATTACCATACGACCCAGCAATCCTACTACTGGGCATATACCCTGAGAACACCATAATTCATAAAGAGTCATGTACCAAAATGTTCACTGCAGCTCTATTTACAACAGCCAGGACATGGAAGCAACCTAAGTGTCCATTGACAGATGAATGGATAAAGAAGATGTGGCACAATATATACAATGGAATATTGCTCAGCTCTAAAAAGAAACAAAATTGAGTTATTTGTAGTGAGGTGGATGGACCTAGAGTCTGTCATACAGAGTGAAGTAAGTCAGAAAGAGAAAAACAAATGCCGTATGCTAACACATAAATGGAATCTAAAAAAAAATTTGGTTCTGAATAAACTAGGGGCAGGACAGGAATAAAGACACAGACATAGAGAATGGACTTGAGGACACTGGGAGGGGGAAGGGAAAGCTGGGACAAACTAAGAGAGTAACATTGACATATATACACTACCAAATGTAAAGTAGGTAGCTAGCGAGAAGCAGCTGCATGGCACAGGGAGATCAGCTCAGTGCTTTTTGACCAACTAGAGGGATGGGATAAGGAGAGTGGGAGGGGGATGCAAGATGGAGGGGATATGGGGATATACGTATGCATATAGCTGATTCACTTTGTTATACAGCAGACACTGACACAACACTGTAAAGCAATTATACTCCAATAAAGATGTTAAAAACAAAAACAATATTTAAAAAAATAGACTAGGCTACTATAGAATAGTATACATGAAAGGAAGAGGTTCATATAGAGCAATACAGATAACAGTTTATCACATGTACTGAAACATTAATTTTACCTATGCAATGCCTACATGTATATGGATATTGATTGTGTGCAAAACGTATTTCTTACTATGGGTTGCAGTCAAGAAACTCTGAAAGCTTTTTAACAATATATGACAGTGCTATGTTGGTACCTTTAATTGCCCAGAAGATTGTGTTTGTTATGAAGCTAGTTCGAAGAAATATCTTTAGCAGCATGTGGCAGAAACTGCACATATAGAATTTTTAACTCAGTCAGTGCCAAGCTTGCTTGGTTTGGTGGAAAGGATTAAAACCATTACCTAAAAAGGAAAAATCAGGATTATTGATAAATTGCATTTTTATGTGCTACTTCTGCCCACTGTCTTTCTGTAAAATTTAAAAAGTCATTTATCATGGAGATAAGTCATATGAATGTATGATACCTTTGAAACATTCTGCATTAAACCTGCCTTCTCAGATGCGAGGGGAAATCCAGCAGTCCTCTGTTGTTCCTCGTGTTTAGCCATGTAGACTACAGGGAAGAGAGCTGTCACCAATCGCCTGAAAAACTAGGTGAATAAATGCCACCTTCTCAGGAGTGTCCTTTGCCCTAAAAGCCTTCAATTCCAGATCATCCGTCTTTAGTTTCTTGGCCACAGAGGCTTCCTGTCTCTCTTTCCAAATTAAGGGCACTCAACAGAGCTGCCACACTGGGCACTAATGAATTCTCTGAGACTAATCTACACAGTAATGAGAACTGGTATCTGTCACTCACTCTCCCAGGAGGTAACAGTTCACACGCCATTACATCACCCTATTAAAATAACTTATTAGCTGTGTTGCTTGTCCGCTACTATTCATTAAGAAGGTGCGACCAAAGAGACATGTATTTGCACAAATGATGAGATTTAATTTGATTTGTTCTCCATTTTGTTTTTATGGCTGAGTGCACACATGCTGTAAGTAAATGTAAGCATTTTATACAGATCATCTGTACCTTAGGGAAGCATCAACACAATTATGACTTTTCACCAATTAGATGAAAAACAAGTTAGATGAGACTCTGCATCCCATTCAAAATGTGTGAGGAACTCGTATACTCCATTCCCTGCATTTTTGTATCCCAGGAAGTATTTATATTTTCTCAGAGGCTTTTGTTATAGGCATAATACCATGAAACCATTGATAAATGATTCTGAGAGCTAAATTAGGGAGGGTAATTTTGGATGGAGTAATAGAAAGTTGGTACAATTTTTATCACAAACTCGCCAAATTATGTAAGCATTTCTTTGCTGTTTATTTTTGTCATTGTAATATCTCAGTAAGAGCATGGGCTTTTGTCCTTATATGGAGGTTACTTAAGTCCTGGCTTTTCCTTTTGGTGGTTGGTTGTGTGATCTTAGAGGAAATTACTTAGCTTTTTTATCCTCATTTACTTCATCTGTAAGATGAGAGTAAAATAATATCTATCTCATACCTGAGGTCATTAAGAGGATTAAATGGGTTTAAACAGTGCTTGACCCACAGTAAGACCCACAGTAAATACCAATTATTATTATCATTATCCAGTCTTCCTCCTTAAAGAAAAAATCAGAAAGATTTTTTTGCATTTTTGCTGTATTTAAATTTTTTCTTTTGATGCAGTTGTCTGAAAACTATCGAGTGTAGTTAAAAAATATTGGAAAGCAGCATCAATGCTTTAGTAAGCTCAGTGGCCCCATCAGTTGCCCTGCAGGTCCATCCTCCAACATCGTTCTCTGAAGAAAAGCATTTCTTCCACATATTGCTATGGCTCTGCCAGTTATTAGCTGTGTGATTATGAGCAAGCTTCTTTAAATCTCCAAGCTTCATGTTCTTCTTCTTTGGAAAGGGGATAATAATACCTCCTTCATTGTATTGCTATGAAGATTAAATCAAATTAAACACACTTTGTAAAACATCTATCACTGTGTCTAGCAGGTGTAGGTATTCAATAACCTGCAATTGTAATGATTATTATTACTCATAATGCCACTCACTGACCCATCATCTGTAAGAACAGTTCTGAATTACTTTCTAACAGTTGCATAGATTCAGGCTCTAGCGTCCCCACCCTTGCCTAGTCTCTCTTGTGTCCTCAAAAGCCAGCAGTCCCAGGAGGCTGCCTGGAAGTGCACTTATTATAGAACAGAGCTCTTCAAACTAGACCATGTCATACTTAAATAGAATCGATAATTTTGGCCTCATTTGCTCAACATTAGAGCAAACTATACAAAGTAGCCTATGTTAGTGTCCTAGTTGTTTTATTATTATATCATTAATTGGATTAAGTACTATTTTAAAATGTTTTTAAATAACATTTGTATTCATATAATCGGTGAACAACATAAACCACTCACAGGCTTTCAAAACTACTGGAATTAAAAGGATATTCCAAAAATATCAATCACATAAGGACAATTATTCTATACCATAATAGGTTGAAGAAGAGATTTGATAATTTTGTATTTTTCAGAGTCAAGCTAAATTCATGAACAACTGGCAATTAAACTTGTACTCAAATGCTATTTAAAACAAACCAGATTCTTTCCTGCACTTTGGGACTTGGCATGAGAATGTTCTGGGGAGTTTTATAGCCGCATGGTGCATACAAAATGAGGTGCTGAGTTTCCGTCATTCTGCATGAAATATGTCTTTCCAGATTTGTGTTTCCCACAAATCTTATCATAGTTTTCTAAAATGCAATATAGTTTGGTTAAAAGCAAATTCTTAATAACAGTCTTGAAAATACATATAAAGAGTTATCTCCACTTTTATTTTTCTTGTCTAGACTAAAACATCCTTAATAGATAGCTCACCATCTTAAATTAGAATAATAATAATAATAGTAATACGGTAATAATAGCAAATACTTCTTCCCTACTTCTACATCCTGCATAAGCCGCTTACACATATTAAGTCATTTAATCCTCATAGCAACCCTATGAGGTAGGTACTATTTTTGACTCCATTCTACATTGCAGGAAAGTGAGCCCAGAGGAGTAAAGGAACTTGCTGAAGGTCACACAGAAAGTGGAAGAACCATGACTCAGACATCAGATTTTTACCCTAAAATATCATCTGGCTAAAATTGTTATGTGGTCAAAACTTACTCATCAATGTCAAACTTATGGCACATCAGTTGGTGATGAAGACCCCTGTCTTGGAACGCAGTACTCGTATATAATTCCTAACTAGGAAGAAAAATTCCTTCTTTTCTATGGCCTGATTTCTCTCAAACTAAGCTAAATTTCTTTCCTGTTTGCATGATCTGGGCTAATTTACATGACTAGTTTAGATAAAGCAAGTAAGAGAAGATACTGTTAAAAATCACATTAGTATAAATTTCTAACTCAAAATTGAATCGTTTATTGGCATTTGAAAGCAGCATGGTGACTGTATCAAGCTAATCAAAAAACGATATAGGTCTTTTAGAAAAAGCTGGTTACAGGGATAGTGTAATTGACCCTCTTACATGCAGCAGCCATGTGGTTTGGGAGCTGACCCTAATTCTGGAGGCAGGTTCTGATTTGACTAAGCCAATTATAATAATCCCATCTTCCTAGCCAGCATATCTTGAGGAACCAGTGCTTAAGCCTATCAGAATACAGCATTCCCCTGGCTGTCATTTGCTGAAGAATGAGTGACCTAAGTTGGCCCATTCAGACTCAATGGAGGGACTTACAGTTGAGAGGAGCTGCCTTTACTCCCACTGGAGAAAGAGATGTGGGATGAAGTTAATACTGTGGACAAGAAAGAAGAACGAGAAAGAACCTGGATGTTTGATGACATTCTTTTTTTTTTTTTTTTTTTTTTTGCGGTACGGGGGCCTCTCACTGTTGTGGCCTCTCCCGCTGCGGAGCACAGGCTCCGGACGCGCAGGCTCAGCGGCCATGGCTCACGGGCCCAGCCGCTCCGCAGCATGTGGGATCTTCCCGGATCGGGGCACGAACCCGTGTCCCATGCATCAGCAGGCGGACTCTCAACCACTGCGCCACCAGGGAAGCCCTGATGACATTCTTAAGTTGCTAAATCCACGAGCCCTGAAGGCCACACTGCTTTGAACTTCATCTTGAAGGAAAAAATACATTTTTTATTACAGTTTAAGTTTGTTTTAAGTCTGGCTTTCTGTTAATTTTTGCAGCTCAAGCACAGCTAGGAAACACATTTTCACCCCTTAGCACCTGCCCTATAGTCTTGGTTTTAAAGGGGAAGTTAGGATCTGTGCATTTTGAATCATTGATAATTTGGTTCAGACATATGAACTGACCCAGATTCATATCTATATTTATTAAGCACATAATGTAACACATGCCAATAAAACAATGTAGACACTTCCATATACATTATCTAGAAGTACCTTCGCAACAGGCTCAGGGAGAGAGAGATCATTATCTGCATTTTTTAGGTGAATAAGTAGAATTCAGAGTGGTTATGTTACTTTCCTCCCATCACACTATTACTTGTTGGAAAATTCTTACTTGAGCTCAGGTCTTTCAAATCCAGTTCCATTACCCTGGCAGTTTGATTCAGTGCAGGAAAGATGGGGATGCATGAAGAACTCCACATTGTATCATTTGGAGGCAATTTCTTTTCATGGGATAGACCCCTACTTACTACCATGAACCTTATACTCTAACACTTTTTTTCCCCTGTTGTATCTTGTGGAAAATTACCAAAATCATCGTGTGTGTAACATTCTATAATTCTATGAATACTGAAGTAGAAATATCTATTCTGGCACAACTAACACATTTCTGAAGTTTCTTTGCAGTCACATAATAAAATTATGTGTATATATATGTATGAATATATATATAATATATATAGAGAGAGAGATGATATATCTGAAGCATATTTAATTTAGCTTTAAATTTCTTTATTGTCTCACGATTCTCCCTTTCTTGGATTTGCTAACTTAAAACATTCTAATGCCATTCTAAATGGGAAATATTCCTTACTCATTCTAGGGCCACATGCTGAATTAGGTTTGAGTAACACAGTAAATAAAGATGATTATCACACAAGAGAGTGAAAAAACCCAGTGTCAATCTCAGATGACAAGATCTCTGTAGAGCTCTGCCTTTAAAGGCCTGAAGTTCTTCAGAAAGTGCTACTGCAGATTCTCTTGATTCTTATAAAATAATTTGTCTGGAAAGATAAAAACTCAAATAATCAAAAATTTTCCTCTTCCTCTCCCATCCAGCACTTTCTCTTGAGTGTTTCTTTTAAAGCCAAGATAACTTGCATTTGTTGCAGTTTTGGACTTTAGCATGAAATTAATTTTTACCATAGCCAACAACTGGTGTTCAAGCCCAAGTGTGGCATGCAAATTGTCCAGAGATGTTGTAAACCTAGATCTCAACCATAAGGTGGGGAAACATAGAACTTGGGGAAGCAGGATAAGTTCAGACTTTGACCAGTCATACTAGCAATGATTTAACTCAGCGGTCCCCAACCTTTTTGGAACCAGAGACGGGTTTCCTGGAAGACAATTTTTCCACGGATGGGGGGAGGGCGGATGGTTCAGGCAGTAATGCGAGCGATGGGGAGAGATGGGGAGCCATGGGGAGCGGCAGATGAAGCTTCCCTTGCTTGCTGCCGCTCACCTCCTGCTGCGCAGCCCCATTCCAACAGGCCACGGACCAGTACCAGTCCATGGCCCGGGGGTTGGGGGATCCCTGACTTAACTTCAAGGAGCTCAGTACGAACTAAGAGGCATTGTAAGGCTGCCCAGAGCGTGCTGGGCTGAATAGAAATTCCATTGGATATTGATAGGTAATATGTATTCCATGGATAGTAAATACTCTATGGATAATAAGTATTCCATGGATACAGGATGTAGGATTGCCTAAATTTATTTATCCGAAGAACCTATTTGTGTGTGTGTGTGTGTGTGTGTGTGTGTGTGTGTGTCTGTGTGTAGCATCTTAGCAGACCAGTGCTCTGTAAAACACACCTGGGGAAGTGTAAAACACACCGTACAAAAGGGCTCCATTTGAAAAATAGGTTAACTACATGAAAATAAAGAGGATACAATGGAGAAAACTTATTTCTTTTTAACTATTTTTGTTTGGAAGTTTTACTTTGAATCTTTTCATTGAAATAATAACGTTTTGTATAGTGTAAATACTACTTTTTCCTAAATAAATCCCTCTCCATTTCTTCTTTTTACTCTTAAGGAACTCTGAGAAGATAATTAGGACAGTTGTATTCTATTTTACAGTTGAAGAAACTGATGCAGAGAGAAGTAAATGCCTTTTACACTTAACATAGGCTAGGTAAGGGCATTGGAAAACTAGGGCCAAATCTGGTTTGCAGCTTATTTTTGTGTAGTCTGGAACTAAGAATTGTTTTAAAGCCTTGTTAAGAAAAATAAAAAGTGGAATATTTGCGATCTGGCCTTTTACCAAAAAAGTATGCCAACCTCTGGACTAAGTTATGCTGTGGTAACAAACAATACTTATATCTCAGTGGTTTTGTCAGGCAGAAATGTATTTCTTGCTGACACTGCATGTCCAACACAGGCTGCTGGGAGTCTCTGCTTCCAGATCACTCAGGGAGCCAGACTGACAGAGACCTTGTGTCATTATATGCTTCTACGGCTGCCACAGCCCTGGAAGGGAATTTGATGGGATGAACACTGGCTCTCAAAATTTCCACCTGGGCGTGAAACATACCACTTCTGCTCACATTTCACCGGCCAAGCAAGTCACATGGTGTCATCTCACTTCAAAGGGACAGGGAAATGCTGTCCTACCTTGTGTGTACAAGAAGGAAGTCCAAAAATATTTGGTGAACAATCGCACTAATACAGGGTACACATACTCACACACACACATATGTGTGTAGAAAACTAATTCAAGAAACTATATCCTGTGAAACTTGATTTATTTATTTATTTATTTTTTGAAACTTGATTTATTGATCCTTTCTCTCTCTCTCTCTCTCTCTCTCTCTCTCTCCATATATATATATATATATATATATATACATATACATACATACATACATGTATGTATGTGTGTAGCTATCTCTATTATATATATAGAAATCTCTATTATATATAATTCTTATCCTATGTATAATTCCATATATATATCTCAACATGTAATAGTTATCCCTTTATATAGGTAGACCTATGTATCTATCTGTTGACAAATATTAACATTAGAAGGAAACCTACAGCTGATTCTAAGGAAACTTTTTATTTTATAAAGACAGGTGAGGTTCATAGTGACAGATCCAAAGTGCAAGATTCTTATCAATTTTTAGGTTCCCGATAATCTCTTGAGTACTTCTTCCTGTACATTAAACTTCTTCTTTTCTAAGTAAAAGCCTTATATCATTTTGAAATCATGCTAGATAGATTTTTATATGGTCTCATGTTGGAAGTATTTGCTCTGTGTGACAAAGAGAAGTCTGCCTACCCCCAACCCCCACCCTCCCCACACACACAGTGAAGAACAATCTTGGTTTCCAAGAGTCATTGTGAATTGACAGTCTCCTTACTACATGCCTGCATGCACAAGGTCAGACTGTGCTCTGAAATAATCCCACACCTGAGAGCACAGTGGCCACACCCTTCCTGGCTCAGTGGCAAAGCAAGAAAATTTGGAGTGATAAAGAAGTGAAGGAATCATTTTTTTCCTCTTCATGTATGTGTCCTTCCTTCAACCAGAGATTATTGGTGGGTTTGTCTCCTTCCATCTTCAGCCCTTTCTCTTTACTCAGGAGATGCCAAATGAGAGAAACATCAATTGTGAGGTTTCTTAACCATACACTTGGCCATTCCATCCTTGTACACTTTGTCCCCAGAGAGCTATTACTGCCAAAATGGCAAGTTACAAATAACCAGTTCCTGGTGAGGGGGAAAACCGCTGAAAGGGACAATTTCTTTTCAGGAGAATAAATCATAATATTTAAAAAGGGGAGATCTTGGAAAAAGCCATCAATGGAAGAGTCCAAACAGGTCTTCCATCTGTGTTTGGGGAACAGTTAACAGCAATATGTGGGAAGTCAAACAAAAATGGAGAGCAGAGATTTTCTTTGCTTATTTTTTTTTTTTTAAAGGATGTTTGTTTAAGGAAAGTATGCGTGGGGGCAGGAAGGGGGAGAGCCATGGCTCCAGTGAAAGAGATGAGTCTTGGTGAGACAAATACCAGCAGTAGTTCAAAGGACTTCTTGGCATGAAGATAGTAAATAAACTAAAAAGGCAATTTTCGTAAAAAATATTTGCCCAGCCATAGAGGGAAGACAGTGAAATTGTAAGTTTGCTGCTGAATAATTAAATCCATCATGTAGGGCTCAACTCGTGAACATCACTGATATCCATCTCAGTTGGTCTCTGGCTTTTTCCATTTTTTTCTCTGAAAGTCTCCATATTTCCATTGAATTTCTTCTGGAATTAACCTGTACCTCTGAGAAATGTGATTAAGCTGCTTTTAAAAGCCCCTGGTTTCCATCAGGAAAGAGAAAATATAAATGGAAAGAGAGTGCAATAGCTCCTAGCTCTATTTCCAAGGCATCTGGATGTCAGCAAGTTGGAGAATAAAGTAAGGAAGGCATTTTATCAGACACTATGGAAAGTGATGCAGAAATCCCAGAGAAGATGGCAACTTTTTTTTTTAAAGGAGCACGAACATCCAGTTATAAAGGCTACATTTTGGTTAAAGATTATGTCTGCTGAAATGAAAAGAGTTGGAAGAATCATTTTACATGACTTTGTTGGCTCATGAACATAAACAACTTAAAAATATTGTAAGCTTTTACTTTGAAAGGAACCAGTAATAATTTTATTATTTGTCTTCAAAGAGAAACAAGTTTAAGATTCTCAGTTTTTCACTGATGAAATTACAGGCTATCCGGTTCTCTATGAAGATGATAAAGGAACTTATATAAAATTTTATCCCCACATATTTAAACCTTTCTTATTGTTGTAAATTCAAGTCAATATATGAAAGTTAAAACATAGCTCATATTTGGACTGAAATTAAACTTATTTCAAAGAAAATATTCAAATATACAATGTATCATTCAATTTCAGAAAATAGAAAGTCTTCAGACTTTACATATTGCAGGCTTTATATGTTAGTGGATCATACTTAATCACTGAAGGGTTAATATTCTATGCATACTGTAATTAAAAATAAATAGATTTCTAAGCCACCTTGTTCTCAAATGTGCCAGATGAGGCAAACATTTCACTTCTGTAAAAATAACTTTCTAATTTTGAAGCATTAGTTGAGCCTCCCATCAAGAATTTCTGTGGTGTTTGTTCATTTATCTAAGGTACTTTTTTTCAGACTCATGAATATTTATGAACTACTGGGTTCAACTGAGTGTTATAAGAAGTGAGAGGTAGTGTCTTCCAGATGTAAAGGGTGCTTTTAATTCTATTGCTTCTCCAGATATTCACTGGCATCTTGTCATGCTTGAATGAGCCATTCAAAGTAGAGCTGCCATCTAATCGAAGTACCTGAAGTGCAAAGACGAGAGGAGAATTTAATGAAGCATAAATTGTCTGTTCGGTTGGAGATACAGACTCCTTTACCATAGCACAATTAAATAAAGCATAGTGAAGGCTTCCGTTAATCAACCCCAGCCACCTTCTGTTTTGCAGACACGAAACCTACAAGATCAATTAATGTCTTTATTATGAAGTGTGATGCATGGACAGTAAATGTATTCTGTGTGTGTGTGCGCGCGCGTGTGCATGTGTGTGTGTGTGTGTGTGTGTGTGTGTGTATTTATAATCAAGAGTGTACTTTGGGCTTCCCTGGTGGCGCAGTGGTTAAGAATCTGCCTGCCAATGCAGGGGACACGGGTTCGATCCCTGGCCTGGGAAGATGCCGCGGAGCAGCTAAGCCTGTGTGTCACAACTACTGAGCCTGCACTCTAGAGCCCGTGAGCCACAACTACTGAAGCCTGCATGCCTAGAGCCCATGCTCCCCAACAAGAGAAGCCACTGCAATGAGGAGCCCATGCACCACAAGGAAGAGTAGCCCCCGCTCACCGCAACTAGAGAAAGCCCACAAGCAACAACGAAGACCCAACACAGCCAAAAATAAATTAATTCAAAAAAAAAAAAAAAAAAGAGTGTACCATGACAAATGTACCACTCTGGTGGGGGATATGCGGGAGGATAGTGGGGGGAGGTTGAACATGTAGGTTCAGGGGATAAAAAGGAATTCTTTGTATATTCCACTCAATTTTGTTGTGAACCTATGACTGCTCTAAAAATGAAGTCTATTTTAAAATATGAAAAAATAAATAAATAAAAGAGCCTACCATGTATAAGACACTCTGTTCAGTGCTGGTAGAGGATACTAAGATTAATCAAAATGGTCCCACCAGCTATAGGAAACAGTAGCCCTTATCAGGTACCAACAAACTGGCTTATTGTTTAACAACAAAAAAGTCATTATGCAGCTCTTCAGGCTAAGGCTGTGAAAAGTGCAGGCATTGGAATTTGGAGGAATGGCAACTAGAGTGGCTCAATGGAAAAAACCTCAGCTATTTTTGGGATAATGAACTTTCTTCTGGTTGTGAACTGTATTGAATTTCTTAGTCTTATGGGTGTGTCCATGGGTGACTATGAGCAAGAAAGTCAGAAGCTTAGTCATTAAGGGAAGAGAAAGCAGAGGGCTGTGGGAGGAGTAGCAATGGTCAAGTACACACTCTCCCCACTTGTAATTCTACGGGAACCAAGCAGCTCAAGACATGGAAATGACAACTGGCTGAGAGACCAACCAAGTTCAGAAAATGGGAACGGCAACCGAGAGATCTAAAAATCCGCCAATAACATGCTATTCATTCATATATTCTTTATTTTAGAAACTATTTCTTGAGGACCTATACATATATGTAAAGCATTTGGGGTGCTAGTCACCAGGTATATAGTAGTGAACAAGATTGACATGTTTCCTACCTTTTTGTCATTGATAATCTAGTGGTGAATGGTTGGCTCTTTGTGCCGGGAGGCTGTATCACCTGCCACTTTTCCTTTTACCATCACAGAGCTCCAGGATCCAGTTCAGGATCATTCATTGCATTTAGTTGTTATATCTCTTTATAGACTTCTTCCATCTAGAATAGTTCTTCACTCTTCCTTTCATTTTCTTGACCTTGACTCTTTGAAAAATACAGGCATGTTATTTCGTAGAATGTCCCTTAATTTTGGTTGTCTCATGTTTCCTTACAATTAGAATCTTGTTTTCCTTCCATGGTTATATAGATTGGTCCTCAGCCTAAGACTCAAGGGGACCCTTCTGCAAAGCCAGAGCTTTCTCTCTGTGCAGTTCCTTCCTCTGGTAACTCTGTCGCATGAATTCTAACTCCTTGGCTTTCTTAAACTCTGATCTCTATCTCCTGAACTCAGTGAAACTAACGTGCTTTGCACATTGTACATTGAACTGTGCTGTAACCTGTAAACTATCTCCAGGAAATAAGCTCTCCCCTTTCTTGCCCTTCTCTGGGATAATGGTATGGTGATTCCTGTTGTCCAATGTCTTAAAATTACTGTTTCACGTGTTTTGTCATGTTCTCTGATTGTTTAAGAAGAAAGGATTTATTTGGTTCTTGTACCCTATCATGACCAGAAGACGAAGTCTATTATTGTCTTCTGACAATTGAAACTACAGCATAAAAATTTAGTGAGTTGACAGATGCTAAACGCCTAGGATGACTGTAGTTTCCTTCTTCAAGTGTATGTGTCTGGAACCTAGAGCTTGCTCCTGATCAGCTACTCCAAGCCATGCTCCCATTTTACCACTACATTCTCTGCAAATTGCCCCAAGGGCCCACACCTCCCAGATTAAGCAGCAGCCACCTCTTCTCAGTTACCTGCCATTGTGACCACATCCTCCTTGCAGGTGCCCCAAAGCACCACAGGACTGCAGAACCAAAAAGGTGGACACATTTGCCTCAAGATATCAATAAAGCCAGCCCTGATGATGGGAGAGCAGGCTGATCACAATGGACTGTGCATAACACCCAGACAATGTGTGAATCTATTATTGCTGGAACTACAAAACTGGCTACAGACAAGAGTGACACCCATTTGTTTGACTTCCTTGAGACTCATTTCAAGCAGATGAAATCCATTTTAAAAATGGATGATTATATAATAAACTTGTGTAAGACAGGGGTTCAGGAATCTGGTATCACAGTATGTACCTTTGACAAACACACCCTGGGAGACAGTGACAATAAGTATGAAGCCTCAGGCTGGCTTCCTACGGCTAATGGGGATGACTTTCCATGGTGAATAATGCCGTGCGTTCACATTTGTGCCATCTTTACACTTTCTTTACCAAAGGGACCACCTCTGCTTTCTTCCCATGTTGGAAGAAATTGGAAAACTTGGACGAGTCTTTTCAATAAAGAATTATGGTACAAAAAAAAATGTCCTGATGGGTGTGGCAGGGGACGATCGCCCATTCCAACACCTGCGGATACATGCACAGAATGCCCGTGGTGCCAGGGAGCTCCTGAAGGGACTGCAGCAGCCACAACCACAGGACAAACTCTAACCATGTGGCTGACAGGGTCTTGGTGCTCCAGCTGGCTGTCAGGCCTGAGCCTCTGAGGTGGGAGAGGCAAGTTCAGGACATGGGACCACGAGAGATTTCCGAGCCCCATGTAATATCAGTTGGTGAGAGTGCTCGCAGAGATCTCCAACTCAGCACTAGGACCTAGCTCCACTCAGTGACCAGCAAGCTTCATTGCTAGACACCCCATACCAAACAACTAGCAAGACAGGAACACAACCCCACCCATTAACAGAGAGGCTGCCTAAAATCATAATAAGTCCACAGACACCCCAAAACACACCACCAGACGTGGTCCCACCCACCAGAAAGACAAGATCCAACCTCATCCACCAGAACACAGGCACCAGTCCCCTCCACTGGGAAGCCTACACAACCAGCTGAACCAACCTTAACCACTGGGGGCAGACACAAAAAACAATGGGAACTACGAACCTACAGCCTGCGAAAAGGAGACCCCAAAGACAGTAAGTTATGCAAAATGAGAAGACAGAGAAATACACAGCAGATGAAGGAGCAAGTTAAAGACCCACCAGACCAAACAAATGAAGAGGAAATAGGCAGTCTACCTGAAAAAGAATTCAAAGTAATGATAGAATCTTTTCTTGGAAATAGAAATAGAATGATGAAAATACAAGAAATGTTTAACAAGGACCTAGAAGAGCTAAAGAGCAAACAAACAATGGTGAACAACACAATAAGTGAAATTAAAAATTCTCTAGAAAGAATCAATAGCAGAATAACTGAGGCAGAAGAACGGATAAGTGACCTGAAAGATAAAATAATGGAAATAACTACCACAGAGCAGAATAAAGAAAAAAGAATGAAAAGAATTAAGGACAGTCTCAGAGACCTCTAGGACAACATTAAATGCCCCAACATTTGAATTATAGGGGTCCCAGAAGAAGAAGAGAAAAACAAAGGGACTGAGAAAATATTTGAACAGATTATAGTTGAAAACTTCCCTAATATGGGAAAGGAAATAATCAAGTTCAGGAATCACAGAGAGTCCCATACAGGATAAATCCAAGGAAAAACACACAAGACACGTATTAATCAAACTATCAAAAATTAGATACAAAGAAAAAATATTGAAAGCAGCAAGGGAAAAGCAAAAATAACATACAAGGGCATCCCCATAAGGTTAACAGGTGATCTTTCAGCAGAAACTCTGCAAGCCAGAAGGGAGTGGCAGGACATATTTAAAGCGATGAAAGGGAAAAACCTACAACCAAGTTTACTCTACCCAGCAAGGATCTCATTCAGATTTGACACAGAAATTTAAAACTTTACAGACAAGCAAACACTAAGAGAATTCAGCACAATCAAACCAGCTTTACAACAAATGCTACAGAAACTTCTCTAGGCAGGAAGCACAAGGGAAGGAAAAGACCTACAATAACAAACCCAAAACAATTAAGAAAATGGTAATAGGAACATACATATCGATAATTACCTCAAATGTAAATGGATTAAATGCTCCAACCAAGAGACATAGACTGGCTGAATGGATACAAAAACAAGACCTGTATATATGCTGTCTACAAGAGACCCACATCAGACCTAGGGACACATACATACTGAAAGTGAGGGGGTGGAAAATGATACTCCATGCAAATGGAAATCAAAAGAAAGCTGGAGTAAAAATTCTCATATCAGACAAAATAGACTTAAAATAAAGACTATTGCAAGAGACAAAGAAGGACACTACATAATGGTCAAAGGATCAATCCAAGAAGAAGATATAACAATTGTAAATATTTATGCACCCAACATAGGAGCACCTCAATACATAAGGCAAATGCTAACAGCCATAAAAGGGGAAATCAACAGTAACACAATCATAGTAGGGGACTTTAACACCCCACTTTCACCAATGGACAGATCAACTAAAGTGAAAGTAAATAAGGAAACACAAGCTTTAAATGACACATTAAACAAGATGGATTTAACTGATATTTATATGACATTCCTTCCAAAAACAACAGAATACACTTTCTTCTCAAGTGTTCATGGAACATTCTCCAGGATAGATCATACCTTGGGTCACAAGTCAAGCCTTGGTAAATTTAAGAAAACTGAAATCATATCAAGTATCTTTTCTAACCACAGTGCTATGAGAGTACATATCAATTACAGGAAAATAACTGTAAAAAATACAAACACATGGAGGCTAAACAATACACTACTAAATAACCAAGAGGTCACTGAAGAAATCAAAGAGGAAGTAAAGAAATACCTAGAAACAAATGACAATGACAACACAACGACCCAAAACCTATGGGATGCAGCAAAAGCAGTTCTAAGAGGGAAGTTTATAGCAATAAAATCCTACCTCAAGAAACAAGAAAACTCTCAGATAAACAACCTAATCTTACCCCTAAAGCAATTAGAGAAAGAAGAACAAAAAACCCCAAAGTTAGCAGAAGGAAACAAATCATAAAGATCAGATCAGAAATAAATGAAAAGGAAATGAAGGAAATGATTGCAATGAGAATAAAACTAAAAGGTGCTTCTTTGAGAAGATAAAAAAAATTGATAAACGATTAGCCAGACTCATCAGAAAAAAGGGAGAAGACAAATCAACAATTAGGAAAGAGAAAGGATAAGTAACAACTGACACTGCAGAAATACAGAGGATCATGAGCGATTACTACAAACAACTATATGCCAATAAAATGAACAACCTGGAAGAAATGGACAAATTCTTAGAAAAGCACAACTTTCCGAGACTGAACCAGGAAGAAATAGAAAATATAAACAGACCAATCACAAGCACTGAAATTGGAACGGTGATTAGAGATCTCCCAACAAACAAAAGTCTAGAACCAGATGGCTTAACAGGCGAATTCTTTCAAACATTTACAGAAGAGCTAACAGCTATCCTTCTCAAACTCTTCCAAAATATAGCAGAGGGAGGAACATTCCCAAGCTCATTCTACGAGGCCACCATCACCCTGATACCAAAACCAGACAAAGATGTCACAAAGAAGGAAAACTACAGGCCAACATCACTGATGAACATAGATGCAAACAAAATACTAGCAAACAGAATCCAACAGCAACTTACAAGGATCGTACACCATGATCAAGTGGGGTTTATCCCAGGAATGCAAGGATTCTTTACACAAATCAATCAATGTGATAAATCATATTAACAAATTGAAGGAGAAAAACCATATGATCATCTCAATAGATGCAGAAAATCTTTTGACAAATTCAACACCCATTTATGATAAAAATGCTCCAGAAAGTAGGCATAGAGGGAACCTACTCCAACATAATAAAGGCTGTATATGATAAACCCACAGTCAACATCGTTCTCAATGGTGAAAAACTGAAACCATTTCCTCTAAGATCAGGAACAAGACAAGATTCCCACTCTCACCGCTATTATTCAGCATAGTTTTGGAAGTTTTAGCCACAGCAATCAGAGAAGAAAAAGAAATAAGAGGAATCCAAACCAGAAAAGAATAAGTAAAGCTGCCACTGTTTGCAGATGACATGATACTATACATAGAGAATCCTAAAGACTCTACCAGAAAACTACTAGAGCTAATCAATGAATTTGGTAAAGTAGCAGGATACAAAATTAGCGCACAGAAATCTCTTGCATTCCTATACACGAATGATGAAAAATCTGAAAACGAAATTAAAAAAACGCTCCCATTTACCACCACAACAAAAAGAATAAAGTACCTAGGAATAAACCTACCTAAGGGGACAAAAGACCTGTATGCAAAAAACTATAAGACACTGATGAAAGAAATTAAAGATGATACAAACAGATGGCGAGATATACCACGTTCTTGGATTGGAAAAATGAATATTGTGACAATGACTATACTACCGAAAGCAATCTACAGATTCAATGCAATCCCTATAAAACTACCAGTGTCATTTTTCATAGAACTAGAACAAGAAATTTTACAATTTGTATGGAAACACAAAGACCCCAAATAGCCAAAGCAATCTTGAGAAAGAAAAACGGAGCTGGAGGAATCAGGCTCCCGGACTTCAGACTATACTACAAAGCTACAGTAATCAAGACAGTATGGTACTGGCACAAAAACAGAAATGTAGATCAATGGAACAAGATAGAAAGCCCAGAGATAAATCCATGCACATATGGTCACCTTAGTTTTGATAAAGGAGGCAAGAATATACAATGGAGAAAAGACCGCCTGTTCAATAAGTGGTTCTTATTGTCCAGTGGAAAACTGGACAGCTACATGTAAAAGAATGAAGTAGAACACTCCCTAACACCATACACAAAAATAAACTCAAAATGGAGTAAAGACCTAAATGTAAGGTCAGGCACTATAAATCTCTTAGAGGAAATCATAGGCAGAACACTCTATGACATAAATCACAGCAAGATCCTTTTTCATCCACCTCCTAGAGAAATGGAAGTAAAAACAAAAATTAAAAAATGAGACCTAATGAAACTTAAAAGGTTTTGCACAGCAGAGGAAACCATAAACAAGACAAAAAGACGACCCTCAGAATGGGAGAAAATATTTGCAAATGAAGCAACTGACAAAGGATTCATCTCCAAAATATACAAGCAGCTCATAAAGCTCAATATCAAAAAAAAAAAAAAAAATCCAGTTAAAAAATGCGCAGAAGACCTAAGTAGACATTTCTCCAAAGAAGACATACAGATTACCAACAAACACATGAAAGGATGCTCAACAATACTAATCATTAGACAAATGCAAATCAAAACTACAATGAGGTATCACCTCACACCAGTCAGAATGGCCATCATCAAAAAATCTACAAACAGGGGCTTCCCTGGTGGCACAGTGGTTGAGAGTCCGCCTGCCGATGCAGGGGACACGGGTTCGTGCCCCGGTCCGGGAAGATCCCACATGCCACGGAGCGGATGGGCCTGTGAGCCATGGCTGCTAAGCCTGCACGTCCGGAGCCTGCGCGTCCGGAGCCTGTGCTCCGCAACGGGAGAGGCCCGCGTACTGCAAAAAAAAAAAAAAAAAAATCTACAAACAGTAAATGCTGGAGAGTGTGTGGAGAAAAGGGAACCCTCTTGCACTGTTGGTGGGAATGTAAATTGATACAGCCACTATGGAGAACAGTATGGAGGTTCCTTAAAAAACTAAAAATAGAACTACCATATGACCCAACAATCCCACTACTGGCCATATACCCTAAGAAAACCATAATTCTAAAAGAGTCATGTACCACAATGTTCATTGCAGCTCTGTTTACAATAGCCAGGACATGGAAGCAACCTAAGTGTCCATCGACAGATGAATGGATAAAGAAGAAGATGACACATATATACAATGGAATATTGCTCAGCTCTAAAAAGAAACGAAATTGAGTTATTTGTAGTGAGGTGGATGGACCTAGAGTCTGTCATACAGAGTGAAGTAAGTCGGAAAAAGAAAAACAAATACCGTATGCTAACAGATATATATGGAATCTAAAAAATTTAAAAAAAAATGTTTCTGAAGAACCTAGGGGCAGGACAGGATAAAGACGCAGAGGTAGAGAATGGACTTGAGGACACGGGGAAGGGGAAGGGTAATCTGGGACAAAGTGAGGGAGTGACATGGACACATATACACTACCAATTGTAAAATAGCTAGTGGGAAGCAGCCGCATAGCACAGGGAGATCAGCTTGGTGCTTTGTGACCACCTAGAGGGGTGGGATAGGGAGGGTGGGAGAGAGATGTAAGAGAGAGGAGATATGGGGATATAAATATACATATAGCTGATTCACTTTGTTATACAGCAGAAACTAACACAACAATGTAAAGCAATTATACTCCAATAAAGGTGTTAAATAAATAACTAAATAAGTGCAAATGAAAAAAAATGTACTAACTTACTGTACAAAAAATGTTAAACAAATTTGTAGCAGAGGTTAACAAATTTTACATAGTAGTTGATTATTGGCAGAAGAAAATTTGATCTATGTATCTTGATTTCCAGCCTGAGCTTTTTTATATAAACTAAATAAAAGTTATTTCATAAAGTTTTATGACAGTGAAACTCTTTAGAAGTAAGTATTAGGGACTAGGGTTTTCTCTAGTATTTTAAGTATATAAAATTATAAACTATTTTTGAATGTTTTAGACTTTTGTTAAATACAAGTGATTTTTGTCAAGTACATCTTCTTTGTGTTTCTTTTTGGATTCTTCCAGGCTGTATTTCCTTAAAATGAATGTTTAACCTACTAGATTCACTCACACAATGACAATTGGCTTTCTAAGAACTATAAGATGGGCAAGAAGCCTTTGAGCCTAATAATAGTTCATTCTTAGAAACAGGAAACAAAACTTTGCCAAGATTAAACAAGACCAAACACCAAAGGTTCCAAGTCAGTTTGAAACAGAAACCACAAATTTTGATTGGATCTAAACATGTCAGTGTAAGACTCGCAAGGATTGTTTCCAGTATTATATAGAGGAGATATATATACACAGTCTAACAGAGGGAGACAGGAAGACCAGTTTAATCTAGCAGAACGTTCAGGGAAGGATTGAAAACTCAAATGTGTTGTAATGAACATACACCTGAGCCCCAAGTCTCATGTTCTGTCACTAACACATGTGGAGTAAGTTAACAGAAGGACAAATGCTTTTGGAGACGTCAGCTAACTTTTCTGAGGTGAATGAATGACATGCAGCACTATGCCAAGTACACCCTCCTTGTCAGAGAGAAAGCAAAGCTAAGAATTGAGAGTTCAAAGGATAGAGTTTAAACATGAAAAAATTAATTTCAGAATTCTCATTTTCTTAATTTATATGATGTAGTTAACCGGGCCAGCATCCCCTCATCTGGTTACCGGGAGGCCAAGAAAAGCAAAAAGATATTCATGAAGTGTTTTCGAGTCACTAAAAAGAAAGTGGAAATATACATTAAAATGCTTTACTTTTAAAGTGCAACTATAAAAGAAATTGTTATTATACAGCTGGAAACCAGTTTTTCGTTGTCAGTGGATCTCAGTGAATATGACTATTGGGTTTGTTAGCACTTCACTGTGTTTCTTAAAGGGCCTCACAGATTCAAAAACACAGAGCATAACATTTTTTAAGCTTTTTTTTTTTACTATGAAATATAATACACATAAAGAAAAGTATAATATATAAAATAACATTATTATAAAACAAAATAACACGGAACTACCGCATACGTCAAGAAATAGAACAATGTCAGCAACCCACTGGCCCTTCCCAAGGTTTGTGACATATTGAGTTGTTTGTTAAAATAATCCCATAATGTTTTCAGAGGAATCATGTCTTCAAAAATTCACATCCCAGATAAGAGGCATGTTCCAGACTCACTTGAACACGGTAAATTCAAACCAACAATAAGCCAAGATTTGTATTTGGTTTGAGTGAAACATGTCAAGTTAGGAGTTAGAGATGATGAATACAGTCAGCGTCCAACAGAAAACTCAGCTCTGCCCTCCTGGTACTTTGCTTCACGATGAAATTATGCTGTTAGGATCTGAGACCCACCTACGGCTTTTGGGGGGGAGGGGTGCCTGAGAAAACAGATAAATATCATAAGGCCTGGAGGCAAAATTTGTGTAGGAGTAGGTTAATATTGGCCTGATCTGGCATTCACTTTCTAGAGTAAAGGAAGAACTTGTCTTTCTCACAGACAATTTACTTGGTATTCTTGCTTCCATCTTTCCCAGACCCAATGCTTCCCCTCAATTGGAAATTGTTTCTGGCAGCAGGTATGTGGTCACGCACAGCTAGAGATTCTTCACAAATGCATTCCAAGATAGCTTCTCTTCAAAAGAGGCCATGTGCCTACTATAATATCTTTTCCTCACGTCTTCTTCACCAGATCTCCTGTATGTTTTGAGATGAGCATAGGTTTCTGAAATTTTGCATACCAAGTTTGTTAAATTTTGATAAGGATAACTCCGTAGCTGGGTGCAATTGTTAGGTGAGTAAACTCAATCTCTCTCTGTATATGTAGCTTCATCAAGAACAACAGAAAGAATAAATGAATAAGTGAATGAATGAATGAATGGAGTCCTACTTGTGTGTGCTTTCCAGCAGATTCTGGGCTGCTCACGTCTTAGAGCTATTTCTTGTCCCAGCAGAAAGCATATTAGAAGCTTCCTGACTAGGACAAAATTGATTTGCACACCAGATTCTTGTATCCTTACTGGTTACCTGGTCAACTGCTGCCCGTCTTCGCTGTCCAGGTGTTTTCCTCATCACCTTGCCTAACCTCTGGCTTCCCTCATGATTGCCTCATGCCATCTTCCTGGTCTCTACTCACTTGCCTGGGCTTTGGCTTGTGTGGCTTCTGACTCCCACATGGATCCTGCAGCTAACCTGGTTACGACACAGCCTTGCTGTTAACCCCTGGCACTTATGTTTTCCATTTCTAACCAAACTGCCTTACCTTTGCCTTTGTTTGAGTCCTTGACCAACTTCTGAACTCACCTCCTCTCCCACACCCTCAGCCTTGCCTCACTTTTCTCAAGGCCTGCCTTTGCCTTGTCACATGACACATTCTGTTCGGAGCACCAGGCACTGGTCATTGCTTAACGCACTCTCTGTATTTTTATGGCCATGAGATTATTTGTTTCTCCAGCTATACTATAAGGGCTGATTTAAGACAGGTGCCATTTCTGCACCCGCAGCATCTAGCTTTGTGCCTAGAGCTTAATGTGCCTATATGTACATTTGTTGACGAAAGCTTTTAACCGGGACCAGGATGATGCAAGTGACATGGAGTCTAATCCCTATCTAATACTATAACCTTAGGCAAGAGATTTGATATCCTTGGTTCTCAGTGTCTTCACTTGCAAAGCGAGGATGATGATTGGGATGTCCAGCTTCAAAATTCTTCAACTGTGCTTGATACTCAGAACCTTAATTATGAAATCTTCCATAATGATAGTACTCAATTTTCATCCTAAAAGGGGGATCTGCATTGTTCTCACCATTCTTCAAAACTTATTTTCATAGAAAAGTGATTTTTAAAGCAAACAATCCATATTTACCTTTCTCACGCCCATCAGAGTGCTTAGCAGACAGGTTCTTCCATCCTAGGACTAATGTAAGAGATGAATCGCCACCTAGTGGACATGTCCCTAGCCTGTGCACTCCCCACCAGAACAAGAGGGAGCTTTGTTCTCTGTGGCTGATGGATCCTACCCATAGCTTCTCCTTCCTCCACCTGACATGCATCTCAACCTTGTAACTGCTTTTGCTTTCTAAAAATAAAAAGTAAAAGACACGTTCATTTTGGTAAGAAAAATGTATTTATTTTGACCATATTTGATTTAATTTTTACCTATTTGTGTTTCACAGTTACAGTGTGGTAGGCATTTTAGGGATAAAAGATAATGTCCAGCAAGCTCAGACTGAATGTTTTTAGTCTCTTATCAGTTTGGTTTGAAAACAGTCCTTGAGCATTCAAAGACACCTTGGCTAGACACGCAGAAAAGGGGTAGTAGAATTCACACGTCTCCCAAGCAGAAGGACTATATAGGTAGCCCAACTTTTCATCCAGTTCATCACCAAAGCCTCAGAGTTTTACAGGCTTTTTTGTTTAAAGGAAGACCATTCAGAGGTTAATTTAGGGCTTTGGATTAGTAGTTATTTCCGTGTGGAGTGGAATCTTCGCCTGGATAATGTTTTCACTGAGCTTAAGGAAATCTAAGTGACCACTGCTTAGAATGAACAAAAGGATATAACTGCACTGGTTTTTCTTTCTCCATCTAGGAAAAATTAGCCATGAGTTCTGTCAGTGGAGGTTCAAAGAAGCTTAGGAGAGGGTGGTCTGAGTTAATTAATGCAATAGCAAGAGAATTGCTACAGATCTTCAACACAGCTTCTGATGCCTCTAAGGTACTTAGTTATTTTAGCAACAGAAACCTATTCATTTAGCCAGCGCTAATGATTCCTTCCAGCAGCCCCAGATTGTCCAGCTGTTCATACTGTAATTGCAGCACAGGGCTCTACATTTCTCCAGCCTTCTCCACAAACACATTTTCCCCCTTTTCATTAGTTTTTCTTTGCCACTAAGTACCTCCAGCCAGCTCATGACCTTCTGAGAATTTAACTCCTGTTTCCTACAACCAACCACCCAGCGCAAAATTTCTTCACTTCTCCACAGACTTTTGTTTAATTTCTCTCTCTTTTATCTCTTACTATGTCTCAAAAAAACCTTGGAAGCTCTTTGAACCTAAAAATAACTTATCTATTGATCCTAATATCTATTCAAACTAAAGTTCTCCCCACCCTCCCTCCTTACCCGCTTCCTTCCTTCCTTTCAAGATAATCGTTCCAAACAGTTCTAACCAAGGTATTAATACAGTCTCTCTGAGTTCTACAGACATATTGCCCAGTGGCAATCCTGTAGAGCCTCAGTCCTAACTAAATCAATCAAAGGATTTTGTCAAAATTTCTAAGCCATGATCTTGTACCTTGCTCTTGAACAGACTTTACAGGCTTGCTCTTTTCACCTGTATTTTCTAGAAGCAGGTATGTAAGTCAATCCAAATAACCAAATAGAAAGGACTCAATAGGGGGTGGAGGGAGGAATGAAGAGATTATCAGCCTAGAGCTAGTCTTGGTCATGCTTTCACACCCGACCCCCGAAGAAAAATATACTGTCCTACAAAAGCTATTCTTGTTCCTCTGCTACATTCATACTCTTAGCAAAATCTCTACAGAGATCAGGGAAAAAGACTGATTTCAAAATGAATATACTAATTGATAAGCAATCAATAAATATCTGTCAACGTGCATTAGGCTGTCTTAGGTGTTGAGTAGAAAAGAGAAATAAATATAAAGCACTGTGCTTGGATTCTCAGAGCTTACAATATTATTTGAATGTTGAACTAACATTTAAATATTCATGGACGACAGATAAGCAGCCATGTCATAAATCACATCTAATTTTTTCTATAGAAATCATGGCAGAATTAAGCCTTGTGTTGTTGACCAAGGACTTGATGCTCAGCCCTTCATGGAATTTAAAATGAGAGCCACATTAAGTATAAATAGTATATCTGTATGGTATAAATGTTTCTAAGAGGTGTATCAGGAGATCAAACAGTGAAATGTGGTATATTCTGTCAGATGGTGGACTGACAAAAAAAAAATATGTTCACATCTTAACCCCCGGAACCTGGAAATGTGACCTTATTTGGAAAAAAGGGTCTTTGCACGTGTAATTAACTTAAGGATCTTAAAGTGAGATTACCCTGGATTACCCTGGTGGGCCTTAAATCCTATGACAAGTACCCTTATAAGAGAAAGAAGAGAAGACACAGACACAGAGGAAAAGGTTATATGAACACAGAAGCAGATATTCAAATTTTACAGCCACAAACCAAGGAACCCCTGGTACCACAAGAAGCTAGAAGAGGCAAGGAAGACCCATTCCTAGAGCCTTCAGAGGGAGAGATGCCTGGCTAACAACTTGATTGCAGACTTGTAGTCCATAATTGTGAGAAAATAAATTTCTATTATTTTAAGCCACTAAGTTTGTAGTAATTTGTTGTGACAGACACAAGATTTTAATACACATGGTAACCAAGTACATAAAACCTTTCGATGGTCTTATTTTACTTACCATAAATTCTGCCTGACCTTTACTGTAATTAGTCAGAAATTAAAGGTATAGCCATATAGGATTAACGAAATTCAGTAGATTTTCTCTGGGGAGTGTGATAGCATCTTTGAAGAGACGTGTGGGGATGATAAAAAAGATTTACAGAAACTTATCCATGTGTATCTGCTTTGCTCTCACCTTTTCTTTTTTTCTAAGTTCTGGGTAACACCTAAAGGAATTAGGGAGTAAGCTTTGGCTCATCTGTCACTCTCAAACCCAAGTGTGCCTGGCTTCTTGAGGCAAACCTAATTTTAAAAATTGTATTGTTTTTATTATCTGTAACACAGTTGAGAAAACCAGATCACAAATCTTTAAAATATTCGAACCAATCCTTTAATTTACCACAGCATTACTTCATCATTTTGGAATCCTTAAAGCTATGCTTGGATTTGATGACCAAATCGTTGTCGAAATTTGATCCTGAATGTGTATAATTAAAAGCGTTTGTATCCTAGTCATAAGACTCTTTATCAGATATCGTTTGTAATCATAGTCATTAGTCAATTTAAGGGAAATCCAAGATATAATCCTGAAGTAATGACATTGAATCCTAAACAATGCCAGGTATATAGTAGGCACTCAATAAATATTTGTTCAGTGAATGGATTTATTCCGCTAAAAAAGAGTTTGACTTCAGGGAGTCCTCTGGTTAGAATTGCATAATTAAAATAAACCCATTAAAGCTGAGGATACCTATAGAAAGTCAGAGACAGTGATAAGATAATACAATATAGAAGAAACAGCTGCAAATCCCTGAAGAGACTGGAAGAGTGACGCTGCCTGGAGTGAGATAAGAGAGGGGTTGGGACTGGGGTAGCTAGGGGGCACACACACTGTCTTGAGGCAGCAGCCACTACTCAGCTGTAGCCAGTTGTCGCCATGCAGAAATTTGAAACTAGTTAGCCATTCGTCTGTATTTTCAAGAGAAGCCAGAAATATAGATGAGAACACTTGCCATTTTAAAAGTTGGCAATGAATTCACTTTTTAAAAAAATGCGCTGTGACGACCAAGCAAAACATCTGCTGGCCAGATAGGGCTAGAGTCCTCCAGTCTGGGTCTCTGCTTCCCAGCATCTTTCCCTTTCTCTACCTCCCTCGGGTTTCTCTCTATTTCCTCTTTCTTTCGCTTTCTCTCCTCAGCCTCTTGAACCACTAATTGTCTAGAAACTAATGTCTCTGATAAAAGCTGTGCAGGGCAAAAAGACCAGAGAACTGGATGGGTTCTGAATGTCAGAACAAGGCTTACCTTGTGCAAGTCAGAAAACAGACCAGGAAGCAAGTAAATGGGCTTTAGATGTCATAAATGCTGGGGTTTAGTCCATAATCTAATGAATATCTAATCACTGGAACATTAGTTCTTTGGCTCTTAGTTTCTCCATCAGTAAAATGGGGATAATTGCACCCATGTCAACTGCACCATTATTGTGAAACCAAGTGAGATAATAGTTTTAAATGAGCTGCATCAATATAAAGGGCTGTACAGCTAGTAATCATACAGTAGTTACTAGTAATGAGAGGCATATTTATGTGCTGCATGTTCGTTATCCCATGATGGTTATATTCACAGAGCACCAGAAATGTGGGTAGCCAGAAGTCAGATAGTCATAAATCAAACATGCTGTAGTGAATTCTACAAGACAGTGTATAATTCAGTGCTAAATTATGTGGTAGAGACTAAAAGTGCTATAAAATTTCAGAGAAGATTGATGACAACTAGAGTAATAGGAGAAAGAGTCCTCAAGGAAGCCAGACCTATACTAGACTTTGAAGGCTGCAAAGGATACTCATAATATTATTGGGTTGTTTCAGATGTCAAAACAAATTTTACTTTAGAGTTATGTTTTTATGAATATATCCTATGTAGAGCACCAAACAAATTTAGTTGTTGGTTTCCCAAACTTCATTCATTCGTTCATCCATCCATCCATCCATTCATTCATTCCACTGATACTTATTGACATCTATATGTGCCAGGAACTTTGATAGGTGCTAGGAACACATTGTCTGTGTCCTTGCGGAGCTTACCATCAAGAAGTTTGGAAAATGCTAGGTTAATCAAGATAAAACCTTTTTGGGTGAGGTTACTGTGTGTATGTGTATGCATATATATATGTGTGTGTTTAACTGAAGAATTTTCAGATCTTTTGATATCCTTGAGTCTGAAAATATATAGAAAATGGTGTATTGAGAGTTATTTTACAGATTAGCAATTGGACCCAGCGTTTAGCCACCTGAAAAATTGTCTAGAGGTTGAAGAAAAATATTGTGAGTATCGTTTGAAAACATAATATTAGACTCTTCAAACATAAATTGATCTTCTGTTTCCTGCATGTATAATAATAGCCAATTTGTAGATTACAGAGATATTTGAAGGTATCCAGGAACTCATCTATAGTGAGGTATCTAGGAACTCATCTTGTGTCGCTGGTTAATAGGGCTTGTACATATGTATGACCACTGTGATCAGTAAAATACAAAACCATTTAAAATTGTTCAGTCATATTGTTATTATGTACTTTGTCAATTTTTAGGATGTCTATCATGGAGTTGCGCTCAATTTTTAAATTTTATTTTAGAACAGGATTCTCTGACATACATTACCACCAGTCTTACAGACACATTACAATACTTGTGTAGTTTATTTTGCTCTACTGTTTTCTTACTAAAATAAAACCTCAACTTTAGGAGCTTCAAAATTTATTTGAAAAAATATTGGTCTCATATAAAGCTGACTACAGTGGCAGGCCTATATCTTACCAATAACTTAAATTTTGAAACATGGGATTTCTGTGAGAGATTTTGAATGCAACTATTGTTTCATTCTTCTCTAAATCCATAATTCATTCATTATCCCATGCAATCACCAATAAACAAGCACCTAGTATGTGCAAAGAGTACCAAGCTTCAAGGTAGCTTTATTTCAATAATGACCATGCATTTTAAAATAAGCTTTCTACTTGTTTGCTCTAATTTCAACTTCATGACTTTGTTTTTTATAAAAAATGCCAAGTATCTCTCCATTTCTGAGGGATTAAATAAAGAAGCATTTAAGTGATAGTGTTTTTAAAGTAGAAAAGTAAGTTAGTTTTAAGAAAAACAGACCCTAAGGAAAATACAGAGAAAAAATAGGCATAAAACATAAGCAGCCTGAACCAATGATTTTCAAGCAAAATTGTTTTCCAAAAAAATAATTTTCAAAGTTTTTCAAAAGGCATCTAGGCTTCTTGAAGATAAATTATATATTATAACATTTAAGGTAAAATTCAGCTGCTTTTTTTTACATTAACCTTTATCCATTAACACAAGTACTAATTGAATTTAGTTTACTAAACTCTAACATTTTTTGAAAATAAAAAAAATTTTTTAACTAATTTTAAATAATAGAAAGCTTTATAATTTCTTCAGTAATTTAAGCTACTTTGAAGCATAGTAGTATCCTCTTTAAATTCCTTTAAGAAACTATCTTGTTTGAAAGCAGAATGCAGGAATGCAGTAATTTTTGTCTCTACTTTTCCTATAACTGCAAGCTCTTTGCTCTAGCTATCTCCATATCAGTGATGTAGGTTTCTAGTAAGGCAGCCAGCAGGTTTTTATTCCCACTTAACAAATGTTAGTAGTAAAAATGGTAATTGCCAATACATAAATAAATACATAAAACAAACAAATCCACAAATCAAACCAAACCTAAACAACAACAGTAACAAATAAAGTTTTCACCTGTTGAGCCTAAAGGTGAAGTATGAGACTAGTAATCAAAGATGTGCTTATTAAAAGGGGAATAAACATTATTTATCACCTGACAGATTAGTGTAGATTAAAAGTAATATTTTATCTGATGTTTCTGAGGGCACAGAGAAACAGTTGCACTAAGTAAGTAAACTTCTGGAGGGAAATGTAAAATGTGTGCATCTTTGCTACCTGGTACTGAAATGTCCATCCCAGCTTTGGTTTCAGCAGACACCAGCTGGAACTATGCAAACAACCAATAGCAGAGGACTTGAGTACTAAATCACTGTACCTCCAGACAGGAGCTTAAAGCATTTTTAAAAATGTTCAGTGAAATTGGTTTTGCATGAAAAATAAGTTCTTTTCAAATTATTTTAGTTATTTAGTATTACTAAATATTATTATATTAATGATGTTAGTATTTAAATAATTTTACTCGGTGAAAACTGAGTAAAACATACTACAGAATACTTAGGGTGTTTAAGATGCTAAAGTACATTACGGATTTTCAAAAGGAAGGTTAGTATTTAATGTTTATGGGATCAGAGAATCCTTTTTCCAAGACATAGGTAACGGAATTAGTGCTCTAGGAAACTATATTCTCTGCTTTCTACCATATAACCTCTTCTTTTAATTCTATATCCCTGTTATTTCAACATTTTAAAAATTATAATATTTTTGAAGGTAAAAAAAATCATAAAACATTGTATAAGGTGTAGTATTATTGTTATTTAATGCACTTAAAATATATGAAGTACATATGAAAAAATATGTATATATACATATATATGAAAATATGTAAATAAAAATGTCTAGAAAGCTATGCATCAAAGAATTTGCAGTGCTTATCTCTGAAGAGTGGCATAACTAGTAATATTTCTTTTCTTAATTATATTAATATTTTCCTGTAAAGTATATGTATTGAGATAATAATTTATTATTTATGTTCTTTAAATGATTGTTTCAGGAGTATAGCATATAAAGATTAGGAAGGCGAGGAGTATGGGCTTAAACTTGAGATTTATAGCAGAGCATTAGGAGACCCATAAGAACAAGATGGGGGCATTAGGAAAGCAGGTGCCTTAACAGGAGCGTGTCAGAGGGGAAAGCTGTATCTCTTGCAGAAAATGTAAAACTTATTCACATTGGAACAGCGGTTCAGTTGTATCCATTTGTGAGCTGGATCTGGCTTGTACCATCATCACGGGGCCAATTGTGTGCACCTCTTCCCAGGAACTCATTCAGTGATACCACACTGATAACTCGAAATTGGCCACAGTGAGAGTATTTAAGCCATGAATATTGGGAAACACTATAAATCAGGGATCCTGCCCCTCTGCAGAGAGCCAATTGTTAAACACTTACCATCACAGTACTGGTTATATGCAAGTTGTTCATGCACCTAAAGTATGCTTTTCTTTTTATTTTTAATAAATTTATTTATTTTATTTATTTACTTTTGGGTGTATCTTCATTGTTGTGCACAGGCTTTCACTAGCTGCAGCGAGTGGGGGCTACTCTTTGTTGTGGTGCACAGGCTTCTCATTGCAGTGGCTTCTCTTGTTGCAGAGCATGGGCTCTAGGTGTGTGGGCTTCAGTAGTTGTGGCATGCGGGCTCAGTAGTTGTGGCTTGCAGGCTCTAGAGCACAGGAGCAGTAGTTGTGGTGCACAGGCTTAGTTGCTCCATGGCATGTGGAATCTTCCCAGACCAGGCGTTGAACCAGTATCCCCTGCATTGGCAGGCAGATTCTTAACCACTGCACCACCTGGGAAGTCCCCAAAAGTATGCTTTTCTTACTGCTACCTACCACACATGTATCTCTTATGGTGAATCACCTCTGCTTACACGACTTAAAATCTTTAGAGGAAATGATTAGGTTAGTTTGGTCAATTTCAAGTTGATAAAGCAGGCTTAGGAAAAAAATTTTGAAGAGTGCTATCTACTAAATATAGAGATATTTTTTCCTCCATCCAACCATTCATCCAGCCAGCCATCATTATAACTCTCAGAAGTAAAGAAAGAAGGGGGCACTCAACACAGAGACTAATCACCTTGGATTATTTCCACCTGGAATACCTGAAGATCTAAGGGTGTTTTCTTCTACTTGGCTCTGTGAATTGACTCTTATTTTAGATTCAAGTTATTTCTGTGGCCAGAGATACTTATTTTATTTCTATATTTGGTGTTAATATTGGTATCTAAACTAACAACAATCCTAAAAATATTAAGAAAGCAATAGCATCAAAAAGAATAAAATACTGAAGAATTAATTTAACCAAAGAGGTGAAGGACTCGTATAATGAAATCTACAAAACATTGCTGAAATAAAGGAAAGATAGATAAATGGAAAGACATCCCATGTTCATAGATTGGAAAACTTAATATTGTTAAGATGTCAATGCTACTCAAAGAAACCTACAGATTTAATGCAATCCCTATCAAAATCCCAATGCCTTTTTCTGCAAAAATAGAAAAACCCATCGTAAAATTCATATGGAATCTCAAGGACTCCAAGAAGCCAAAAAATCTTGAAAAGGAAGAACAAAGCTAGAGGAATCATATTTCATGTTTTCAAAACTTACTACAAAGCTACAGTAATCAAAATAGTGTGGAGTTGGCATAAAGACAGACATTCACTTACGTGAAATGCACAGAATAGTCAAATTCATAGAGACAGAAAGTAAAATGGTGATTCCAGGGGCGGGAGGGCAGGTGGGAGGGGGAAGGTGGACAGAAGAATAAGAAGTTACTGTTTAGTAGGTATAGTATTTCAGTTTTGGAAGATGAAAAGAGCTTTAGGGATGGATGGTGGTGATGGTTGCACAATAATGTGAACGTACTTGATGCCACTGAACTGTACACTTAAAATGGTTATTTAAAATAGTAAATTTTATGTTATGTGTATCTTACCACAATACAAAAATTGGGGGAAAAGAGTAAATTGATTTTTCAATAATTATGATAAAACATTGACTTTGTAGTTTTTAAAGACTTCAGCCTACACCACTTGAGCTTTCTCTTCTTTCTCACTCTTCACTATTGTTTTTGTTTTGCTTCACTTCAGGGCCTTTGGATCCAAAAAGTTCATGTTCGAAACTCTTGAAACGTGGGCACATTTATTTACAGGCCTTTTACACACAGTGTGGGTGTTTCACTTGCCCGGTTCCATCACCAGACTGAACCTGCACTAGAGGGATTTATTACAAATGAACACCTTGTAGTCAGGGCCTCCTCTTTGCCTCAGGACACTCACCATCTTGAGAGGCTCCCCCAGAGGTTGCTCAGCCTCTGGGAACCATTTTACTTCCCCCAGAGGGCTGCCACTTTCCATGCCACCACCTCCGATATGTGCATGTCAGTGGTTTCACCCAAAGGCTAGAATAATTTTCTCCTCTGAATTGGCTTTCATTTGAAACAATATAAAGATGGAAGAATAACATGAGGGGAATGGATACTTAAAATGTGCACTAACGAGAACCCTCAGATCCACAAGTCCGTGAACTCTCCACTCTGTGACTTCCCAGAAAATGATAGCCAGTGACTCAGATTAGAGCGTCTCAGGGCTGACCTTCCTTTTGAGTTGTCAGAGAGTGACATTTAACTTGCCCTAACTCCCCAAAGCTAGGAAATCTACTCTTCACAGACAAAACACCCTGCTGACACCAGAAAAGTCACGAAGCATAATGTGATCTGTTAATCAGCCGCCAGAGTACCTAGGGCAAGAAGGTTCTTTACAAACCCTATTTAAAGAGAGTTGCTTGATAAACCGCATCAGATGTAAAGTATAATAAAGTGAAAAAGTCCTTAGAGGTCTCTCTTGCAGTTTAGCTGATATGTAACTGGGTTTCTAAGCTACCCATCTTCATTTAGTAAGTTCTTACAGTTGACTGGGTGCAGCACTTTTTCAATTCTGGACACATTAATATGTTTGCAGTTTTTGCAATTCTGGACACATTAATATGTTTGTCACTCATATTTCAATAAAGCTGTTGGAGGAGGGGGAGGAGAAGGAAGGGGAGAGAAGGGAGAGGGGAGTCACCACAAAGCAGGGATTTTCTTCTCAGATTTTAAAAATGAAAATAGATTGTTAGACACTAGCCTGATAATTGGTCATTGTTCCCATGTTCTGGGCCTTGGGCAAAGTCCTTTGTGTACATTATATCCTCCAATACCCACAAGAACCCTATGAGGTAAGTAGTGTTATAATCCCTATTTTACAGATGAATACATTGAAAACTTCTCTTTTGGGGAGACGGTAGAATTAATTTACTTTTCCAGGTTTATTTGGCTAGTAAAGTGGTGAAATCACATTTCAAACCCAGGCAGTCTATTGCTGTTTCAACCTTTATATGTCTATGAATAATTTTTTAATGACGACAAAATAGGTGCACTAAAGAATTTATTTCATTTTGAGAACTGAGAAGGAAACAAAAGAATCTCTGAAATAGAAATCAGATGTTCTTTTTCATCATTCATTTTTTTCACCAAATAATTTTTCAGGTTATCTAGATATCAAACGCTGCTCCAGAAATCTGGGACACAGGTATAAAACAAAATAAAACAAAACAAACAAACAAAAAAACCATGATCCTTGCTTTATAGTTATGTAACCCATGAATTTTAGCCTTCTGGGATAAATGTAATAATGGAAGTACATACAATTTATAGTAGCAGATTCCCTGGTTAAGAATCCGCCTGCCAATGCAGGGGACACAGGTTCGAACCCTGGTCCGGGAAGATCCCACATGCCGCAGAGCAACTAAGCCCGTGCGCCACAACTACTGAGCCTGCGCTCTAGAGCTCGCATGCCACAACTACTGAGCCCCCGTGCCACAACTACTGAAGCCTGTGCTCCTAGAGCCCGTGCTCCACAACAAGCGATGCCACCGCAATTAGAAGCCCGCGCACTGCAACAAAGAGTAGCTCTCGCTTGCTGCAACTAGAGAAAGCCCGCACACAGCAACGAAGACCCAACGCAGCCGAAAATAAATAAATTTATTTTAAAAAAATTTATAGTAGCTACCTCTTCTGAGAGGCAGCAGGGGTGAGGTAGGGGTGAGCGTGGGACTACCTCAGAAAAACTTCATGGAGCACTATAAACTTAATCTAGGTCTTGAAATTTTGGTCAGTTTTTTCCAGATAAACCAAGGTGGGAAGCAGAAAAAGAAGTTTACAGGCTATAGAAACAACATATGAGGCAGGCAGGATGGTATAAAAGAGCAGATGTTTTCAAAGGTAGAAGCCACAAGGCAATTAATTTTTAAGTCAATTTGTTGTAAGAAAAATCATCCATATTAGAGTTGGAAATTTCTGGAACATGAAGAGTGTCCATTAGGCTATAGTAATTTCCAGAAATAAACATGAAACCCATTGTGTTTTGTGGCCAAGATGTGAAAAAAAAAAAAAAGATGAACTTGAGGAGTTCAGCTGTGATAGACACTTCAGGTCACAATGTGTGACCTAGGATTGCTCAGTGTGTGGTATCTCTAAGTGGTATATCAGTAAAATGAAAATAATTTGGGTCTGGACTAAACTTTTCCTGGTAAACTAAATTTTACATGGCAACAAGACCACCTCAAAGATATTTTAATAAATGAACTAATGTTTATTAAACCTACTTTACAAACTTTACACTTTTATGAAAATGTCATAAACTACTTTTCTAAATCCCACTTTCTCTTTAGGAAAATGGAGCACTTGAAATGCCCAAACTTTTAATGCTCATTTTCCCCTTACAGAGTCTTATTCTTATGAAATTGCTGTCTTACTTTTGTTGGTAAATTTTAAGTCTATCATTTTTAGTACCATATAAACGGACGTCTCTTAGTTATCTTCTTAAAGAATTTCTGGTTTCATTTTTATAGATTATTGACTTAATTTGTAAACATTGCATTAACTTTAAAGAAACCTCCAAAGACAGTTTTTTTATTTTTGTTTTTTTTTAAGGCCAGAATTTCCTGAAGATTTTGAAACTTCAGTTCATGTTTATTATGACTACCTCAGGGACTGATAGGAGTCTGAGAACACGGATAAGTTATTACAGAAAGTCCTATTGAGCTTATTTCAAGAACATTTCTATCTGTGAGGGCTAATACCCAAGGCTGATGCTATCACGTCATGTTACTTTGAAGCTTGGTAGGGAAAAAAAAAAAAGGTAAAAAGAAGCATTTAATTGACTAAAAGCAATGGAACAAAACACCAATTGATTTTTCTGTGTTCTTGCGTAAAACTAAATGAGGCAGAAGACAAATTATCAAAATCAAAATAATACGTCCCCAGAATAGAGTTTATCATTACATCCGGGATGGTAAGGATTTACAGAGCACTTAACTAAGTCTGAGGCCACTTAAATGTGATAAGCAGTTTTGCCACACATTTCCCTCCCTTTTTCTCTTTTTTCTTTCTCTCTTTTTTTTTTTTTTTTTAAGAGGGTGGGAGTAGGGCAGTCCCTGTTCTGTTCAGCTTCAGTTTAGAAAAGAAAAAGGGGAAAAAAGTGGCCCTCTATCTAAACAGTAAGAACTTCCTGGGAAAGTTAAAGAATACTTATTCTTTGGAAATTCAGTTGTAACCTTTTCCTAGATTAAGTTTTGCTTTGGACCTGATGGTATCTCAGGTCTGAGAATAAAAAAAAAATTTGTCACAATAAATCCACACTGTCATGCTCTCATAAGACATATATGAGCTTGCTTGCTGTAATCTCACTCTTTCTCTCTCTGCCCTCAGTCCCTTTCTCTATCTCCTCCAAAAACTGTATAGAGACATATATGGTGTGTTGTACATGGACATAGCAGGGGGAGATCAGTCGTATCTTGACTGCTTGAGGTAGTGTCTTTTTCCTCTGAACTTCAGGTTTCCCTTCTGTAAAGCCAGAGTAATCATATCTACTCTTCAAGATTATTATGAAGATATGCTTGGCTTATATTAAATACTCAGCAGTTGGTGGCCATTATTACTGTTATTTTTATTATTGTCATTATTATTCTTTATTACCACCATAATCATGTTTGGAGAATGAATGAAAGAAATTTAGAGCTCATCTGAGATTGTAGTACCTTTTGTATCTTTTAGCCAAACACTTTCCTGGAAACAAAATATTTTGGTTTCCATAACAGGAAGATAGTATAATGATTAGACTTATCACCAAAACAGAAGTAAGAAATCAATGCCAGCCTTGTACATTTACCTTAACCAAGAAGAACATCCTTTTTCAAACCTAATGGTGGTTGCCCCATTCAGTTTAAAAACTACTTCTGGCTGCAAACTTTTTGAATGTAACTTTAGCCAGCATTTTAGGTTAAAATTGTTCTAAAATCATTATTTCAAGATGGCTAACAGTACTGCCCCATGCCAGCCACATGAAGCCAGCACTCCCAGGGGCCTTCACCTCAGGCCACAGGCCCTCCTGCTTCGCTTCTTGCTCTCAGGAAGAACTGGAGACCATGTCAGCCATACAAAACGCAAAGCTAATTTTCAAGCAATATGAGAGTATATGAAAGCACTTCTACTAATTACAACTTATGACATAGGAGATATAGTAGTATTTTGCTTATAGTAATACAGAACTAGTTAGAGTAGGAAAACTTCTGAATCAATAAAGAATGCTTGCTTTTAAGACTATTTCATTTCCTATGAAACGTACTTGAACAAGAGGGAGAAAAATATGACTTTTCAAGGAAGGGGAAAACTTGTGAATTAAACTATGAATTTTAGGGTGTTTTTAGAAAAGTATCTCTTAGGTCTGTGGAGGCAAAATTCAGTTTAAAAAAAAATTTTTTTTTGCTGTACGTGGGCCTCTCACTGTTGTGACCTCTCCCGCTGCGGAGCACAGGCTCCGGACGCGTAGGCTCAGTGGCCATGGCTCATGGGCCCAGCCGCTCCGCGGCACGTGGGATCTTCCCAGACCGGGGCCCGAACCCATGTCCCATGCAACGGCAGGCGGACTCTCAACCACTGTGCCACCAGGGAAGCCCCAAAATTCAGTTTTGCAATTGCTATTATTATGCACGTGTGTTTTAGAGCAACTGGCAGATAATTGCAGAATATTGTTACAGTGCATCTAAAATTTTGACACTATTTTTCTTACAGCTGCAGAGTTGATACGATATAGCCTACTGATGAAAATATTTTATACTTGTTTTCTTGTTACAAATTAATTATTTCAGTCATCACTTAACTACATCTCCCAATTAAAGCACAATTTTAAGTACCGAAAATCAAATTGGACCCTTCAAATAAATGAATCCCCAAATATCCCATGTTCTAAATAAACTAAATTTGAATCCAATATCTAATCTTTCTTTCATAAAAAAGTCTCTAGTCATTTATGTCAAAATTGGACCTCCCCAATGGAGTTCCTATGTACCTATTTCCATCCTCAAACCACTCATTTGGTTCACAAATCACGTAATTATGAGTACAAAGGGATCTTGGGAAGTGCAATCACTTTACTGGCACATGTAAGTAAAATATGGCTGCTCAATTTCCATCTTAATGCATGCAAATGATAGACCCACACATCCAGGCATCATAACTGCCCCTGTGCACAGCTGGTCATGTTGGCTGTAGAATTTAAGGAGATCACCCTGCTCCTCTGAACATGCTGAACGGTATTCAGCAGAATTGTCTCCAACTCTATTTTTATTTAAATGTCTTACTTTTATTTCTAAGTAGGTAAATATTGAATTCCAGTACTTAACGTATTTTTATCTTTTGCCTAAGCAAGTTGATGTGTTACTATATTTTATTTTTTAATGAAACTACCCCATTGTCCTCTGTCAATTCTATAATCCTTGTAGGGCTTTGGGTCTAAGATTTGCTAAAGGTGTGGCCTAACCTCCTTGAGCTTTGCGGTCCTCATTGGAGAAATGGAACTGTATTTAGGGTGCCATGTGCAGCACAGAGGCTGTACGCTGTGCAGTGTGAAAGATGCTTGCACAACTGGACACCATAGCTCAACTATCTACATTAGGATACAGGTTTAATCTTTGTAACAGAGGCTCAAAATTAGTGACTTATCAGTTGATTTCTCTCTCATGGGTCAATCTGATTAACTGAATGTAAGCAGATCAACACTGTCACGGCAGAGTCACAGGTCCTGGGGTCCTTCTCCGTTGCTTCTCTGCCATCCCTAGGCTGTTGTCCTATATACATGATCCAAGAAGGCTAACTGCCACATCTGCATTTCAGGCAGCAGGATGAAGGAAGGAGGGAAGAGGAGCCATGTTGCCATCCTTGAAGGACATATCCTAGAATTTGCTCACATCATTTCCCCTCCTGTCACATTGGCCAGAATTTGGTCATGTGGTCCTTTGTGATTGCAAGAGACTCTGGGAAATGTTGTCATTTTCCCAGTAGTGATAATCCAAGTATGCTATGCAAGAAGGAGTGACTTATTGGACAGTTAGTTGGGGAGGAAGTACACCGACTATATTTCCTTGTTTTCTATGTTCTTGACACTCTGGTATTTGGGGCCTTGATCCTGGAGGGACTGCTCCTCCTGGAGCTAGCTAATTCCTAAAGAAGAGCACGCCTCCCATTCAGAAGCCAACCAATCCAGAGCCCATACCCTCAACCATCTCTTTTATCAAATGCTCACACACCAAGCTAACACATTCCCTACATCTTCCCAGAGCCAGGGTCTAGACAATTAGGGACCACCTCTACAGCCCAGGGCCTGCCAAACTATTCAAACTACCGAACCTCAAAGTTACTCAGTGAACCTACCCTGTCTTGTCCATACCTCCCACAAAATAATGATAATAATGATAATAATAAAAGGCTCTGGATCATGTTCTGCTCTCGCTTCTCTTCTGGCTTTTGACCATCCCTGGTCCTTCTCCAGGTGACCCTGTGGGGCATGCCGTTCATCTATTTCTAGGGATCTGTGAGTACAAACTTCTTCCTTCATGACAATCATTTCCATGTCTGCTGTCTTACCATACCTGACTAAAACTAATTCTGGGTACATTTTTTTTTTTTAACAGCTTTATTAGAGTATAATTGCTTTACAATGGTGTGTCAGTTTCTGCTTTATAACAAAGTGAATCAGTTATACATATACACATGTCCCCATATGTCCTCCCTCTTGCGTCTCCCTGCCTCCCACCCTCCCTATCCCACCCCTCTAGGTGGTCACAAAGCACCGAGCTGATCTCCCTGTGCTATGCGGCTACTTCCCACTAGCTATCTATTTTACGTTTGGTAGTGTATATATGTCCATGCCACTCTCTCACTTTCTTCCAGCTTACCCTTCCCCCTCCCCGTATCCTCAAGTCCATTATCTAGTAGGTCTGCATCTTTATTCCTGTCTTGCCCCTAGGTTCTTCTGACCATTTTCTTTTCTTTTTTTAGTTCTTTTTTTTTTATTCTGGGTACATTTTTAACATAGGGAGCAACTAGGAGTCTCTGCCAGAGGGCCTGTTACTATCTTTCATATATACTACACAGGGATAGTTCAAGGATTAAGTCACTAGTGAACACTAACTTTGTAACTTTGTAAATACTAACATTCTATACAAATATAAAGACAGTTATACAATCCAAGAGTAAAAGATCTTTAATATGAAAATTTTAAATATTAATATTTATTGTGTCATGCAGTTGAAACTAATATCCCTCACCACTAACTTTTATTCTGATTTGGCAAACACTGTAAAAAGAATGGCCAGATTTGAGATGTGGGAGATGAAATCTCATCCCAGTGCTTGATGGTGAAGGGGCAAGTAGAAGCTAGATCCCCCAAGTTTTAGACACCTTCTATACAGCCTTCTTGTCTTTATTTTGGTTGATTGTGGGGACAATGGTAATAGAAATTTCTTCCATGAATTACTGAAATTTTCCTTGGTTTTCCTTGTATTACCTTTAATTTTTATCACTGAGCACACTAATAAGAAAACTAGAAAGACAGAATCTTTCATTTAGTCGCCTTTAACTATTAACCCTGAGAAAAGAGGTTTTTGTTGTCCAAACTGTTTCTCAACTGTTGGACTTCAAATGTACGTGTATTACAAGGAAAAATCTCCCAGCAAAAGCTGCAACACAGATATAATACAATTCATTTGTAGGACAAACTTTTTGTGTGGTTGACAAACTTGATACAAATGAGAATGACCCAGTGTGCTTGTTTATATTGCACATTCCTGAATTTCACTCACAGAAATTCCAATTTAGTGCGTTTGAAGAAGGGCTCAGGCACCTGCAATTTTACAAGCATCACAAGTAATTTTTTAATATACATTTTTGTTAATACCTTTTGAGATATAATTCATATACCATACAACTCACCCATTTAAAGTGTACAATTAAATGCTTTTTATTGTATTCACAGAGTTATGCATCCATCAGTGCTAACATAATCCATAACATTTTCATTACCACAAGAAACACCATACCCATTAGCAGTCAACCCCATTTCCCCGTACTCCCCAGCCCTAGGCAAAGCACTAGTCTATATTCTCTCTATATACATTTGCCTATTCTGGACATTTCATGTAAATGGAATCATACATTATGTGATCTTTTGTGTCTGGCTTGTTTCCCTTAGAGTAATGTTTTCAAAGTTCATCCATGTTGTAACATGCATATATCAGTACTTCAGTCCTTTTTATTTTTGAATACTATTCTTTTATATGGATATACCATATTTTATTTATTCATTCATCAGCTGATGGGCATGTAGGTTGTTTCCACTTCTGGCTACTGTGAATAATGCTTCTACGAACATTTGATTATAAGTTTCTGTGTGGACATACGTTTTCATTTCTCCTAGATATATACCTAGGAGTGAAATTTCTGGGGCAAATGAGTAACGTTATGTTGAACCTTCCGAGGAATAGCCAGACCATTTCCCAAAGTGGCCGCACCATCTCACATTCCCAGTGCCGGAATGTGAGGGTTCTGAATTTCTGCACATATCACCAACACTTGTTATCTGACATTTTTTTTTTTTCTTTTTTCTTTTTTTTTTTTTTGCGGTACGCGGGCCTCTCCACCGCTGTGGCCTCTCCCGTTGCGGAGCACAGGCTCCGGACGCGCAGGCTCAGCGGCCATGGCTCACGGGCCCAGCCGCTCCGCGGCATGTGGGATATTCCCGGACTGGGGCACGAACCCATGTCCCCTTCATTGGCAGGTGGACTCTCAACCACTGCGCCACCAGGGAAGCCCTCTTATCTGACATTTTGATTCCAGCCATCTTAGTGGGTGTGAAGTAGTATCTCATTGTGGTTTTGAATAATATTTTCCTGATAGTTAATAAGCATCTTTTCATGTGTTTGCTGGTTGTTTGTATATCTTCTTTGGAGAAATACCCATTCAGAGACTCTGCTCATTTTTTAAAATTAGGTTATTCGTCTTTTTCTTATTGAGTTGCAAAAGTACTTTATAGACTCTAGATAAAAGTTCCCTAAGACAGATGATTTGCAAAAATCGTCTCCTATTTGTGGATTGCCTTTTCACGTTCTTTAAGCACAATTGTCGTGTAGCTCCATGTTTTCATCTTTCTGCTATTGCTTGTGATTTTGGTGTCAGAGCTATAAATTCCAAATGATTTTTTGCAGTGACACAAGATATATCTTGAGAAACGCTGACCTAGCTGCTGATGGTTCTTGACTAGTTCATTCTTTTTTTAAAAAAATTAATTAATTAATTAATTTTGGCTGCATTGGGTCTTCGTTGCTGCGTGTGGGCTCTCTCTAGTTGTGGCGAGCGGGGGCTACTCTTCGTTGTGGTGCGTGGGCTTCTCATTGAGGCGGCTTCTCTTGTTGTGGAGCACGAGCTCTAAGTGTGCAGCCTTCAGTAGTTGCACTACACAGGCGCAGTAGTTGTGGCGCATGGGCTTAGTTGCTCCGCGGCATGTGGGATCTTCCCGGACCAGGGCTCGAATCCGTGTCCCCTGTATTGGCAGGCGGATTCTTAACCACTGTGCCACCACAGAAGTCCTAATTCATTCTTTTGGAGCCTGCTCTTGTGGATGTATTGAGAGCTATTCTCCAGGAGGGCTGGGAAGATTAGCCTAAGCACCCCTGTTACAAGACAGTCTTCCATTTAGTCATTCATCTAGTAGCTATTAAAGTATTACAGACCTTATGAAAATTAGAAAGAGGTGCCAGCTGTGGGAAGATAGAATCTTTGGTACAAGTCTCAGTGGTAGGCTTGGCTTGTGTCAGATGTGGAAGACAGTTTGCCCCTTTCTCCTGTCCTGTGTAGCCCTGTGCTGGGTCAGTGGCTTAACTAACAGACCTTGGGAGCTATTTCAAGCCCTGCTTATTCGCTTGGCTGGACACTTGTATAGTGCACAGCTGTACATGGTGGCCTGGCCACTTTATTGGGTGCTTTATTTTGTTATCTCATCAAATCTTTGTGTTAACACCTCTGTTGTATAGATACTGTTACCCCCATATGGCCAGTGAAGATACTCGGGCAGGTCAATTGGCTTCCTTAAGTTTACAAAACTTGTACGTAGTAGTAGAACTGAGATGTACACCCCCATCTGGTGACTTCGATTCTAACGGTCTTTCCATTATGCAACTTTCTTGTATTCTATGTGTCACTCAACTTTTAAGACCTTAAAGCTTAGTAAATTCCTCTATCTGAAACAGATCAGGAACTACTTGACATGTCGGGAACCTATTTACTTTGCCTGAGTCTGAACTGAGATCACTACTACCTTCCCGTTGCTTCCCTACATCAAACACCTGCCCTTTGAATTCAGGGGCTTGGCAGTGTTCCTCTTCCTGTACTGCTGAACCAGAGGAAGAGCTCTTCTACTTTCATGGAGTTGCCAAAATTCTGTGAATCAGAAGAAATTCTGGAATTTGGTATGGGATTACCTAATCCCTGGAATGCCTGAAAGGTTTTTATTCAAACGAGACATAAAGGTCTGGGATATGAAGCTCATGAACACACACAGGTACACAAGAGCACAGAAAGAAAACCAAGGGGCTATGGAAGAGGAGACTGGAGGAAAAGCTTTTATAATTCCTTTCTTTGCAGGCAAATCTTTTTTTCACCCATGAGATACATATGGCTGCATCTCTGGACAACCTGACAACTTGTTGTTCACCTCACTGATATCTCTCACACTGCTTTCCACCTTTACTATGTTTCACTGTGTGTGTGTGTGTGTGTGTGTGTGTGTGTGTGTGTGGAGAGGGCTGTCTATTTTCTCTCTTCTCCTCAAGGGAGAAATAAAAAGGAGGCTACAAGAGAATAATTCACAGAAATTGAGGATGTCTGTAGGAAGTGGAACTCAGCATACAAAGTGGATTTGTTGCTTATCCTTGTACCTACCTGAACAGGAGCAAAGATATTTGGAGAGAAGTGATTGGAAGGACAGAGGGCATGGGTAGCCTGTGTTCCCACTATGTGGTCTGGGAAGAACCAGGGTTTGGACTATTTTGATGGGCTAAGTGACAGAGCAGAAAGTAGCTGCACTAAGCTGCCTTGCTGGTGTCCCAAGGGTGGCCTGTCAGACTAGGGGACCACAGCACCAGGGGATATGGGGCATATCAAGTGAGATCAAGTGGAGGAGGGTGAAAGAAGCACAGCTGCATCTCCTAGGGCAGGGAATTGCACAGGGGGATGTCCCTTAGAGACTCTTGGAAAGTACACATGGGGCCTTCGGTGGCCAGAGTTGAGATACCTGCCACACCAAGGGCATCAGCTGTCAGTCACTGTTATCCAAGGAAGCTTTCATGATTCCAAAGAGGATTATAACAGCAGCCACTTAAGTAAGAGGGTCTTGTTCCTCTCCTTCACCCTCTCTTCTGCCATTTCATAACAAAGATGCTGAAGCCAGGAAAAGACCAAAAGCAGGGTCTCAGAGCAGCCTGCCGGGTCACATCCTCCCCTCCCTGATTCATGTCCCTTGAGGCACAGAAATAGAAGCTTTGGTAGAAAGAAAGCCTTAATTCATATATGAGGTTAGCATTTTAAACTCTGTAAAAACAGGCATATATTAATGAAAAGTGTACAGATTGTTATGAAATCTGCCCAAGATTCAAGAACTTTATTCTCAATGTGAAGGGGACATTTGATATAGTAGTTTGGGTAGTGACTGGAAAAATAAAACCCAATAACTTCCAGGTTTTTATTTTTTCACCTCACTGAGTAGAGTCTGCCAAATAACCTGGTTTTAAGCAACCTAATTTTGTACTCACCTTTGCTCTTTACTACTCTCCCGCTGTTTTCCAAACATCATCTACTCATCTGTTCCCAAGTTAACACTGTCCTCCCTCAGGAGATTCTGTTTGTGATCAGTACCTTCTGTCTTCGTTAGGCATCTCTGAGTCATCTTAGGAAATAATTCCCAATTACAATCGAGTTTCTGGCTTATTGCTCAGGTGTGGGCATTCTTGATCTCTACTTCTCCACTTCCTCTGCTTCTAAGGACACAATTATCTTTCCCACAGGAGGTATCCTTTCCTATTTTGTTTACAGTCTGACGTACCAGTCTCTACTTATGAATAATGTAAAATTGTTCTTTCAGATCTCAGAATACATTGTCTCAAAGATTTTAAATCATGTGGAGCCTACTCATTGAGAGTATACATTGAGGAGTGCAGAATTAATGGTATTATTGTTTACAATTCCCTTATGAAAATGCAGCCACTGTTTCCACTTGGTTTGCTGGGGATTTGGATTCCTCAACTGCAAGAGGAAAAGGGGCTCTCTTGGCCCCTGGAACTGGGGCCCAGGTGGAGTCAGGGCTGCTGATGGCACACGGTGAGGACAGATGGCCCAAAAAAAGGGGAGCTGGGTAGGTATGGGGAATCTTCCCTGCCTGCTACATTTTGGCCCCAACCTTCCTTATTTCTCAGGGCATAGAACACACTCAGCAGAGTGTTCATTCCACATCTATTCAACACATATATGCTGAGCACCTACTATGGGCCAGGCACTGGGCTAAGGAACTGTATGTACAGCGTGAACCTAACATATAAAGGCCCTGGTCTCACAGAACTTCCACCAGCGACTACACGTCTGAGGTAAGAGGACTTTGCAGAAAGTGAATTTATAGTCCTTCTAGATTGTAACTTCCATGAATTTAAGGTTCATTTACGATTTCCAGGACAGCAATTTTCAGGCCTCATCTGGCTAGTTCTTCCTGGGGGTTGAGTTGTATGAGGGAGTCAAACTAGATCTGTGGGCGGGAGAAGAGGCACTGAGATTCAGGCTGGGGATCCTGTTAAGACAGCACTGGGTGTGGGAAAGGTAGCAGTAGGGATGATGCTGGTGTGGGTGGAAAGTGGCCTAAGAGGGAGGAGCTTCTGGATGGATTCACACTCCTCCCTGATATCCTAAGACTATCTCATCTTACCCCAACCCAGGTAGAAAACCTGTTGTTGTCAGCCCTGCAGTCCTAGCCAGTGCAGGTGGTGATTAGAATATAGAGAATTACAGCAGCTGTAATTGGTACCCCACCTGTATCCCCTTACTGTTATCATTTCCGTGCATGCTGGACCAACTTCTCATTGCAGGCCCAGTATCATTTAACCTGAGAGCTTTCTCTGGCCACCAGAGCCCAGTCTGCCTGCACCCATGCAGAAGTGGCAGACTTACCCCCTTGGAAAAGCTCTCAACCAATGACAGGTGTATAAATATTCCAGCTCCCTCTCTCTCAGATGGGATACCACTGAGGTTCATGTTCTGCATGGTTTCTCAGCATCCCCTGGTGGGACCAAGCTCCAGTTGCCCGTAGTGACAATCTGCTTGAAATGCACCCTTCATTAGCCTCCTTCCCTGCTCTGTCTCCTTCCCTACTTCTCTATAGACATTTCTTGGCCTTGCCTCCCAAATAAACTACTTGCATTCAAATCCTTGTTTCAGGGCTTGTCTCAGCGAGAGCCCAAGCTAAGATAGACATTGTGTTGTTCCTGTTTCTAAAAAATGTCATTGAGGTTTTGATAGGGATCCCATTGAATCTATATATATCTTTGGGTAGTATGAACAATATTAACTTTTCTAACCATGAACACAAGCCATCTTTCCATTTATTCGTGGCTTCTTCAATTTCTTTCCTTAATGTCATTTAGTTTACAGTGCATAGAGCTTTCACATCCACAGTTAAATTTATTCTTAACTAAATATTTTATTGTTTTTGATGCTATTATTTTCTTCATTTCTTTTTCAGATAGTGGTTACTGTGTGGAAATGCAACTGATTTTTGTGCATTGATTTTGCATTCTGCAACTTTACTAGTTTATTAATGCAACAGTTTTTTTATGAAGTCTTTAGAATTTTCTATAAACAAGATTGTATCATCAATAAACTGAAACAATTTTACCTCTTCTTTTCTGATTTGGATACATTTTTTTTCTTTTTCTTGCCTAATTGTCATGGCTAGCACTTCTAGTACTATTTTGAATAGGAGTGGTGAGAGTGGGCAAACCACTCTCATTTTGTCTTGTTCCCAATCTTAGTGGGAAAGCTTTCAACCTTTCACTTTTGAGTATGATGTTAACTCTTGGATTATCATATATGGCCTTTTATGTTGAGAGTAGGTTGGTTGTTGCCAGTGGATGAGAGGTGGGGGAAATGGGGAGAGATTGGTCAAAGGGTACAAACTTTCAGTTATAAGATGAGTAAGTACCAGGGATCTAATGTACAGCATGGTGACTATAGTTAACAACACTGTGCTGTATACTTGAAAGTTGCTGTTAGAGTAGAGTGTTAATATTCTCACCATAACAACAAAAAAAAAGGTAATTATGTGAGTTAAAGGATGTGTTAACCAAGCTTATTGTGGTAAACCTTTCACAATATATGCATGTATCAAATCAGCACATTTTACACCTTAAACTTATACAATGTTATGTGTTAATTATATCTCAATAAAACTAGGGGAAAAAAATAAATATTTTGTGAAATGGTATGGGAAGGAGGAGGTAGTCACAGGCAGCTACCAACAGAGAGATAAAGAGATAAAAATTCCCCAAAGGAGTTGCAGAAATAGGGCACGGGAAGGGCCATTATACATTCACAACTGCAGTTTTGAGTGAAACTATAAATTTGATACTATATTTAAAATAAAATTATTTCAACTTTCTGAGGACTAAGAAGAATAACAGTTTTTAGCACAATGTTCTTTTCTCTAGTTTTTTAATGTCTACATTTGATACTCATGTTCAACAGCCAAGGACCCTAGTGTCCTTGGAGTGAGCAATTTCCTTGAATTCTTTTCTTGTTAGAATGACATTTAATGCTTTCCTTCCACCTTTTAACTTGATTTTTAAACATCTTTATTGGAGTATAATTGCTTTACAATGGTGTGTTATTTTCTGCTCTATAACAAAGTAAATCAGCTATACATAAACATATATCCCCATATCTCCTCCCTCTTGCATCTCCCTCCCACCCTCCCTATCGCACCCCTCTAGGTGGTCACAAAGCACCAAGCTGATGTCCCTGTGCTGTGCAGCTGCTTCCCACTAGCTATCTATTTCACATTTGGTAGTGTATATATGTCCATGCCACTCACTCACTTCATCCCAGCATACCCGTCTCCCCACCCCACTGTGTCCTCAAGTCCATTCTCTCCATCTGCATTTTTATTCCTGTCCTGCCCCTAGGTTCTCCAGAACCTCTTTTTTTTGTTTTTTTGGATTCCATATATATGAGTTAGCATATGGTATTTGTTTTTCTCTTTCTGACTTACTTCATTCTGTATGAAGGACTCTAGGTCCATCCACTTCAGTACAAATAACTCAATTTCGTTTCTTTTTATGGCTGAGTAATATTCCATTGTATATGTGTGCCACATCTTTATCCATTCATCTCTCGATGGACACTTAGATTGCTTCCATGTCCAGGCTATTGTAAATAGAGCTGCAATGAACATTACATGAATCTTCTTGAATTATAGTTTTCTCACTGTATATGCCCAGTAGTTGGATTGCTGGGTCATATGGTAGTTCTATTTTTAGTTTTTTAAGGAACCTCCATACTGTTCTCCATAGTGGCTGTATCAATTTACATTTCCACCAACAGTGCAAGAGGGTTGCCTTTTCTTCACACCCTCTCCAGCATTTATTGTTTGTAGATTTTTGGATTATGGCCATTCTGACTGGTGTGAGGTGATACCTCATTGTAGTTTTGATTTGCATTTCTCTAATGGTTAGTGATGTTGAGCATCCTTTCATGTATTTGTTGGCAATCTGTATATCTTCTTTGGAGAAATGTCTATTTAGGTCTTCTGCACATTTTTGGATTGGGTTGTTTGGGTTTTTTTGATATTGAGCTTCATGAGCTGCTTGTATATTTTGGAGATTAATCCTTTGTCAGTTGCTTCATTTACAAGTATTTTCTCCCATTCTGAGGGTTGTCTTTTTGTCTTGTTTGTGGTTTCCTTTGCTGTGCAAAAGCTTTTAAGTTTCATTAGGTCCCACTTGTTTATTTTTGTTTTTATTTCCATTTCTCTAGGAGGTGGGTCAAAAAGAATCTTGCTGTGATTTATGTCATAGAGTGTTCTGCCTATGTTTTCCTCTAAGAGTTTGATAGTGTTGGCCTTACATTTAGGTCTTTAATCCATTTTGAGTTTATTTTTCTGTATGGTGTTAGGGAGTGTTCTAATTTCATTCTTTTACATGTAGCTGTCCAGTTTTCCCAGCACCATTTATTGAAGAGGCTGTCTTTTCTCCACTGTATATTCTTGCCTCCTTTATCAAAAATAAGGTGACCATAGGTGTGTGGGTTTATCTCTGGGCTTTGTATCCTGTTCCATTGATCTATATTTCTGTTTGTGTGCCAGTGCCATATTGTCTTGATTACTGTAGCTTTGTAGTATAGTCTGAAGTCCAGGAGCCTGATTCCTCCAGCTCCATTTTTCTTTCTCAAGATTGCTTTGGCTATTCGGTGCCTTTTTTGTTTCCATACAATTTGTGCAATTTTCTGTTCTAGTTCTGTGAAACATGCCATTGGTAGTTTGATAGGGATTGCATTGAATCTGTAGATTGCTTTGGGTAGTATAGTCATTTTCACAATGTTGATTCCTCCAATCCAAGAACATGGTATATCTCTCCATCTGTTTGTATCATCTTTAATTTCTTTCATCAGTGTCTTATAGTTTTCTGCATACAGGTCTTTTGTCTCCTTAGGTAGGTTTATTCCTAGGTACTTTATTCTTTTTGTTGTGGTGGTAAATGGGAGCGTTTTTTTAATTTCGTTTTCAGATTTTTCATCATTCGTGTATAGGGATGCAAGAGATTTCTGTGCACTAATTTTGTATCCTGCTACTTTACCAAATTCATTGATTAGCTCTAGTAGTTTTCTGGTAGAGTCTTTAGGATTCTCTATGTATAGTATAATGTCATCTGCAAAGAGTAACAGCTTTACTTCTTCTTTTCTGATTTGGAGTCCTTTTATTTCTTTTTCTCCTCTGATTGCTGTGGCTAAAACTTCCAAAACTGTGTTGAGTAATAGTGGTGAGAGTGGACAATCTTGTCTTGTTCCTGTTCTTAGAGGAAATGGTTTCAGTTCTTCACCATTGAGAAAGATGTTAGCTGTGGGTTTGTCGTATATGGCCTTTGTTATGTTGAGGTAAGTTCCCTCTATGCCTACTTTCCGGAGGGTTTTTATCATAAATTGGTGTTGAATTTTGTCAATAGCTTTTTCTGCATCTATTGAGATGGTCATATGGTTTTCCTCCTTCAGTTTGTTAATATGGTTTATCACATTGATTGATTTGCGATTATTGAAGAATCCTTGTATTCCTGGGATAAACCCCACTTGGTATCCACTTTTTAACTTTGGTTTGATTTATCAACTCTGGAAGACTTTCAGAAACTTAAAATGAATTCTGAGTACATATCATCTAGCCAACTGTTTTTATTATGGAAAAGTAAGAAACACAGTTTCTTCATCTATAACTAGATTAATGCCCAGGATTCAATGTCAGTAGAATGTGTGTGTGAAGAGATTTTCTAGTAAAGGAAATAGATTTGTTGGGCTACCATTCTTCCCTGATCCATTTGTAGTCAGTGGCGTGTTTTTTTTGTTTTTGGTTTTGGTTTTTTTTTGCGGTACGCGGGCCTCTCACTGTTGTGGCCTCTCCCGTTGCAGAGCACAGGCTCCGGACGCGCAGGCTCAGTGGCCACGGCTCACGGGCCCAGCCGCTCCGCGGCATGTGGGATCTTCCCGGACTGGGGCACGAACCCGTGTCCCCTGCATCGGCAGGCGGACTCTCAACCACTGCGCCACCAGCGAAGCCCCCAGTGGCGTATTTTTAAATGATGGCTGAGTGAACCAGCCAAAGGACACACATACACAAATACTTTTTTCCCCCTCTAAGTTCATTTGTCATTATGTAGGTCATAAGCTTGACTACTCTAATAAATTAATTTTTTTCTATAGAAATTATAAACTTCTTTAGGATGGGAAGCAATTCTTACCTTCTGAATTATTCCTGAATACCTAAGGTCTAAAACAGTGCACATAGAAGGTGCTCAGTAAATGTTTGTGGACTTGAGCAAAGAAAATAGAAATGAAATTGAGAGCAGTCTGTTTGTGACAAGTATTTGCTGAGTCTATAGATGTTCTTCTCTTCTTTTTTTCTTGATGAGTTATAGCAAATACTTAATCTCGTTTGTATCACAGGGTTAAAATGTGATCACTCATATTTTGTGACAAGAGCCTAAAGTCCCTGACATTCATCTCGTCCTTCAATTCTTTTTACTGATAGAATAAAAATAATAACTGCTGTTACTTCTACTCCCTGTTCTGATACCTGTACTAGAGTTCTCCAAACATTCTTCTCACTCTGCAGAACGTCCTTTGTTTTCTGTCTTACTTCCACCTTTGCTCACAGGAGACAGTAATGATGCTATGTTGGCTTTTTGCCCCAGCCATGGTGCTTTCATTAAGCTTCTTGTCCTCTGGGTCCCATTGTCCTCTAATTAAATACATGGAGCCTGGTACTCACTGAAAATACACAGCAACTGCTAAAGTTTTGCCTCTTAAGAAAACCTCTGCATTGCTCTCTGCCCTGCCGCATAGATTCTAAGATCTCTACCGCTTCCTTGTGTTCAGAAACAAGATTCTTCGGTTTGCCTTGGTTCAGTCAGACAGATGCTTTATAAAAATAAATTAAAAAAAAACACCTTATACTTGTCAGTCTGTGGGGAGGAAAAGAAAAGAGATTGAGAAAGTGACTAAGGAGAGGAGTAAGGTTGCTATCTTTGATTCAATTTAGTTGGACTGCTTTATTTATGCCTTGATCTTTCCCTTTACAAAAACGATGGCATTTTTGATACTCTCCTCCAGGAAGCCTCCCCAGGGCAAGTGCAGATGTGCTGAGCCATTTGGCTGCAGCGTGGACCTACTCAGAGAGCCTCCCTTCTCCCCAATGAAGTCATCTCTCAGCAGCCCAGCCTTTCCCATCACTCCATGTTGGAACTTGGCTTTGGCTTGCATAGTTCTGTCATGATGTAGATGGTCTTCCAGTTAAGTTCTGGAGAAATCTACCCAACCATGAACAGGACATTTACAGCAAAAAAAAGAGAACTCTTTTATTGAAAGAAACATTTTACTGTAACATTTTGATTTGGAGGTTGGGGAGCAAAGGCTTGGTATCTGATTTCTGGGGGAAAAAATTACATTCTTCATGGCTTTCTAAGGATATTTGTCTGTATTTAATTTCTCTGAGTAATTTATATACTTCAGGCTAAAGTGTAATGAGCTTGTCACCATCACTTTGCCTTTTGTAGGGTTTCTTTTATTTTTTAAAGAAAGCAACAAAGACCTTATATTATTGAATAGTTCTGCATTTCCTAGAAACCAAAGAAGATTTGAAGTGTTGGGTAAAATGTCTTTCCCTAATCTGTAATTTTTTTTTTTAAAGCAATCTTAGAGGGTTGACTTCCTTTTTCTAGGGTCTTTGGAATTCATTAAAGGTGCATTTTTAATCTTTCACATTCTTTCACCACCCAGAGAGGATATTTGCTTCATTGTGCCTAGGATCAGCCAGATCAGGGACTTGAAATGTGAACTCTGTTTTCGGAGTGTGGATGGGACTGGAACCTTGTCATTCCTAGTGCAGCAACAGATAATACGATGTCTAAGAACACTTCACCTGATCAATAAAAAAGGAGAAGACTGAAATGTGATCCTAAAGGACCTCAGAAGGAGGTTTAGATAAAGATAATGAAATTCTCTGGAGACCCACCTGACATCTACACCTTTCTTCTCTAAGTCTTTGGCTGGCTGCCCTCTGACCTCAGCCAAGTTCCTAAAGACAAGATCAAGGCAATGAAGCAAGGCACGTAGCTTCTGGCTTCTGGTTTCTTGTAGACACCAGCGCTGGGAATGAAGAGCTTGTTTTATCTACACCTGGGACCATGGAGTTTACATACAGAACATCCCCAGTACAAGGACATGATTTAAAGGGGGATGCACAGAATGATATTTTAATTACTGTTTAATTCAGACAAGTGTATTGGGCAAATATAGTTTTAGTTATAAAAGCTGCAAATATATATTTTCTCATTCAAGAACTTTTGATGACTTTTCAGACATAGGAGAATAAGAAATAACTTTCTCTCATTCTCTTTTTCTTGATTAAAGAAAGAGAGAAAGGAAGGAAGGAAGGAAGGAAAAGGAAAAGAGAGGAAAGGAAAGGAAAGGAAAGAAAGGGAAGGGAAGGAAAGAAAAAACAAAGAAAGAAAGATAAAGATGTCCTCAAGGAGAGTTACATAGAAATAATACAGCTGTAGACTCTACCCTGGATGTACCAGGTATGCTTTCCTTTTTGTTCTTTCTCTATCATACATAGCTAGAGGGCGAAATCTGCCTTAGAGAAAGAAAGCAGATATTCAGGGGTGTCATTTCATTCTGGTTATTTGACAGCTTGAAGAAGCATTTAATTTTCTAAATAATAATGTTACAAGCCAAGGTAAAGAAAAGGCATGCAGTTTAAAGCTTTTCAACTTTGTCCAAGTTCTGACTAGTTATGTCTGCCTGAGAAAGTGCCTTTGCCCTATAGAACTACTCAATCAAGAGTTGTAATGTCTATGGACACTACAAGGAACCAAAACGTTGGAGGGCTGGAGAAACACATTTGGCAAGATAAAGGAAAATATCTCAGTATGTAAGGAGTAGCTGACCCATAATTTTAATCATGTTCCATTATGTACAGATGGTATTATCTGTAGTGAATGTTAACCATTAACATTTGCTTGAAAATGGATATTAATCTGCTATTAGTTTCTTGTTTCTGCTCTAGGTCTCCTTTGTAGAAAAGTTTTACTTAACTGTATTATGAAGGGAGAACAGGGTAATGGGGAGATAATAAGCTTTTCAGATTGGGAGATCTACCACTTAAAAAGCGGCTGTGGGCAGGACACTTAAATCCTTTGGAACTCAACTAGGTTCACTCAAATTTAAAAATGAGAATAATAATATATATCTTGAAGTGTTTCAGAGAAAGATCTAACCTAATGCCTGGGTATAAACTTCAATAAAGACTCTTTTATTTCATTTTTCTCCCTTTCTGAGTGAGCTCATCTCGGTCATAAAGATGCTATGAGGAGCACTGAAAAGACCACTGGACCAGGAGTCAAGGGTTGTGTGCTGGTAACAGCTTTGCTATTAATCGTGTAATTTTAGGAAAGTCACTTTCTGGGCCTTAATTTGCTTATCTGTTAAACGTAAAGGTTGAACTCCAATTCTGTTCTATGACTCTGTTATTCTAAATATATTTTAATGGACTAGAATCTCAATGTTGGAAATGGTCGTATAATAACTGTACTAAGAATAAATAAATCATTTTGAAAACAAATAAGTTGATTTCCAAATCCTAGAATTAATAGTTACATCGTTCACTGTAGTGAGCTCATAGATAGATAGGTAGATAGATAGATAGACAGACAGATAAATAAATAATGCACATTTTGAGGACTGAAGTTCTCCTAACAAAATCTTCTACCTGTTTATTAATTAAAATCTATGATCATGCAGAACACATACAACTTTCAAAAGAAACATTACAACAGGAGTCTAGGCTGCTACGTTTTAAAGTATGAGCTTAAGCCAACCTACTCAAAGAAATTCAGAGTGAAAATGGACTTTCTCCTTTAATCATTACTCTGTGAGGTGTTGTGTTTGATATAATTTTATAAGTAGGGACTTCAGAGAGAAGAATTATCTCATTTTCCATATTTGGAATACTTCCATATTTGTGTAGAAAGAAAAGTTTGCTCTCCACTCCAGTATCCCCAGTGTTAAACTGATATGCACCTTGGATTTATTTTGTTTCCATTGTATAAACTCAATACTTGACTTCAAAGAAAAGTAAGATACAAAGTCCCTCTTTTCTAAGGGGCAGAAATCCTTTGTGTCAACTGGTTGACCCTTGCTCTGTCAGGTCCTATTGGAAGTCTTTTGTAACACAATGCAGGGGACTCTTCCATGTGTTGATGCTGTTTACATAGTCGGGTGGACCTGGCTAGATATAAAAATCACATAAACTCATGAAAGATTATGGTCCCGTTTCCTGACCACAAGGATGGTGATTGATATATCCAAGGAACCTCTGTTACTCAGAAAAATTGCTAAATGTTCTCCTATGAGGGGCACTTTGAAACACTGAGGGAAAGAAAGAAAGAAGAAAGCTGAATCTAGACTTCTGTAGGTTTCTGGCAGGGGAAGAGGATCTGTTTGAATCCGACAAGGGATTTGCTTCGGGGAATTTCCTGTCCGGCCCATTATTACCGGGGTCTTTGTAGATTGCGCAATGACGTTGGGCTCCCCATCGGGCAGCTCCCGGGGAAAGCAATGGGGAATTCTTACGCTTTCCCTCTAGGTCTCAGAAGGATCTCGTTTTCTCAGTGTCTCTTTCAGGTTGGCAGAAGCCAGGAGCCTGACACTTCCTTCAGATGGGACAGGCAGGCTCGGTGGCCGCGTAAACACACTGTAACCAAGTTCTTTGCTGATTTTACAGAGTTTCATTTGCTCCCAAGAAGCACTGACGGTACTCAATTGTCTAGTGCTGGCCTGCCCCGCAGGAGCCTGGGGGCTCCTTTCCCCTAACCCAGAACTAGCAGCACGGGGGGCGGGGAAGCGGGGGTGGGGAGGGGTGGGAAGGCAGTGGTTTCCTTGCGCACAGCGCGATGTTACTTAGTGAGTCGCTGAATGGGGAGCGCTGCTGTCCCCAAGCCGATTGGTACTTCTTGTCAGGAAGAAACGCCGAGAGGTGGGAGTGCCTGGGGAGGGAGGCAGGCGGTCCCTACCGCAAGCGCGGGGAGCTGCCTTTCCGCTCCTTTGCCTGCTTTCCAAGCCTGGGCTTTTAGGAGTGGCTGAAGCTGCGGAGCGCTCGAGGAGCCTGTGAATGAACCCTCCTCCTCTTCCTCCTCCTCCTCCTCGCTGAGTCTCCTCCTCGGTGCTGACGGTACTGTGATATAATGATGATGGGTGTCACAACCCGCATTTGAACTTGCAGGCGAGCTGCCCCGAGCCTTTCTGGGGAGGAACTCCAGGCGGGCGGGCGCAACAGCCGCGAACATTAGGTGCTGTGGACAGGCGCTGGGACCGGGCTCTGCGGTCAGCCCCGCATCCTCCCGCATCCTCCAGCACCATCCCGCACCCTTCCCCAGGCCACCGCGCTTCCTATGTGACCCGCCCCGGCAACGCCGAGCCCATTCGCGCAGCGCTGAGGTGAATTTTTCCCCTCAACTGCAGTAAAGCCGCCTTTCAAGGTAATCACGTTTCTTTTGTTCCCCCTTAAAAAAAAAAAAAAAAAGAAAAGAAAAAGAAAAACTTATAGGAAAAAAAATCGAGTTTAGAAAAAAAAAGTACGTTGTAATTGGTAGAAGGCTTTAATTAAAGCTAAGAGAACTAGCTCTGAGAAATTAAGAAAATATGTGCACTGTAAAAAATGCAGGTAACTTTCAGAAGGATGTTTGGAGAGAAGAATACAGGGGGACCTTGGTGCTGAAAAAGATCCAGACAAAAGAAGCCCGGGGTGGGGTGGGAGTAGAAGGACAAATGGAATTGGGGGAAGGGAGGGAAGGGAATGCAGAGAACCCCTAGAAACGTCGTGGGGTCTTGAGCTGGAGAGGAGGGACCCTTGGCACCTTGATCCTTTTTTTTTTTTTTTTTTTTTAACCTGCTCGAGGCAAAAGTTTGAATGGGGACCACCGAGACTTGCCCACATACAAGTCCCCGAAGCCGCCTTGGTGCAGGCCACCTGGCTCCCGGCCCCTGATGTGTGGTCAGTGCCCGGCGTTCCTGGAAAGCTGTTCCCAAGCAGCTTCTGACAGGGCGATCCGGGACCTGCGCGGACATGACCCCCTCAGCCCGCGGGCGGTCTGGGAGGAGGTCCGGTCGGGGAGGTGCAGGGCCCCCGGTTCGCGTCTCTTCGGCGACGCGGGGGCTGTCAAGGCTCTCTCCGGTGCCCCTGGGTTCTTTTGTCCTACGCGCGGTGCGCCGGAGCCGGCCGGGAGGGAGCAGGGGATGGGGGTGGGGTGTTTGGAGCGACGCGGAGGTCTGCGAGGCGCCAGGGCGGGAAAAGCTTGCCCCGAACCAGTAGGGATGTGCAAGAATTTTATCTCACCCTGAGGAGCGAAGTGGAGGCTTTTGCTCTGGTCTCAACGAGCAAACCAGCGCTCAGATCGCTCTTCAGACAAAGGTGGCGCGGGGACCCGAATCTGGGGCCTCTAGGACCAGCCCTCTCGCCCGGACTACTGCAGTCCTCCTTTTCCTTCCATTTCCCCCCCCCCCCCTCCCAGCCCGCGGCCCTAGTTGAGCAACTTTACTGGCGGGTCTTGCGGCGGCGGAGAGCGAGTGGCGGCAGCTCCGGGGGACGCCCTCGGCTGGAGCGCCCCACCTCCCTGCGGAGGCGTGGGCGCCGCCGGTCTACATCCCTGGTGCGTGAGGGCTGGGGGGCATCAGGGTTGTCCAGGCTCACTGTCTGTGTCACTGGGCGTGGAGCAGTCAGTGGGTTAGGCAGCGGAGAGCGAGGTAGAAAACTAGTGTCATAGCTTAAACTATTTGCTCTCGGATCCAGCTGCGCCGTAGCAAGTCCTGCAAGTCCCCAGGAGATGCTACGGGAGGGAGGAGAAATCTACGCGGCGCCTGGAGAGCTGTCCCGCGGTGCGCACACCCACAGGCGGAAGGACAGGCTCGCTATCTGTGTCCGTTCCTCATCTTTGTCTCTCCCTCTCCGTCTCCATCTTCTCTGCCTCTCTTCCCCTCTTCCAGCCTCTGCTTGGTCTCTTTCGCTCCTGCGTCCCCTCCCCCCACGGCTGACAAATGAATGGCTAGTGTGAAATCCCTGCCTCCTCTGTCCGCGGAGGCTGGCAAGGAGGGAGGAGCGAGGGAGGCGGTGCGCTCCTTCGGATCTACCCCCACTTGCTGTGCTTCGAGCTTGCAGAACCCAGATGTCTAGGAATAGGGAGTTTCTTGGTGGGTGTGGGCGCCCCCTGATGGAGAAATGCAGCACATGTGGAGGACAACGAGCGCCCCGCCACCCCAAACCAAATGAGCCGCTTTCACAGCCATGTATTCAAGGATGGAGCACCCTAGCTTCCCCTTCAGTTGTTAGTGTTCTACTTCGGAATCTCGGACGTAAATCTAGGGGTTTGGAGGGCCCAGGAAGGAGACTTGTCTTTAAGGGCCGAAGCGCCTTCTCCCGAGTCAGCTGGGACATGCGCGGCACTCTGGGCCAAGCCTGCAGTTTGGTGGACTAACGCACGTGGCCAAGGGAGGATCCAGGTCTCGGAGGGCTTGGCGCTCAATCTTGGACGTCACTTTAAGAAAGATCATACAGAATGCCTTACTTTTGGAAATTTTATTAAGGCCCACGACCACTCGAACCCAAAGCTAGGGCCCCGCCCCAGACCATTGCCTAAAGAAGGGACCCTAATCCAACATTTAAATTTCCTCAATTTCACAACACTCGCCGAACGTGGAAATTTGGGAGGAGGGCGCCGCGAGGAAAAAGGAGAAAAGGGAAGGAAAGGGACGGTGGAGAGAAAGGGAAGAAGAAAGGAACAGAGACGGGGCACATGCAAACAGCCGGGAGCGGACCGGCCGGGTTCCTTTCAAGGTTTTGGACTAAATTTCGCGTCTCCTTTTAAGCCATTGTTTAAATCCCCAAAGCGATAACAAACCCTACTGAAGCGGCGTGCTGGGAGGGAAGGCGGAGGAACTAGCCCCTTAGAGAGGCTGGGGCGGGGGGCATCTCTCCACTCCTCAGCCCGCGCGAAGAGAAGAACCGCACCGGGCGCTTCCCGCAGCGCCGGGGCTCATCAGCCGCCGCCACGTGGGCTGGGGCTTCTGCTCCCGGCCCGAGACGGGTGTGACTTCTTGGGCTCGGAGACAGCTGCACTACGGGACCGGCAGTCGCTCAGCGCAGAGGCTGGCGGGGCGCCGCCTGGGTCCCCGCCCAGAGGCCAGTGGGGGCGTGGCTTTAGTCCTTCCGCGGGACAGGGGCGGGGCGGGGAGAGCGGAGCGGCGGCGCACCCAGCGCTTAGGCTCCGGGAGGCTGCTGGAGCCGACCAGACTTCTATCCTGACGGCGCTAAACACTCTTATTAAATAAAAAACCATCTGAATTTTTTTTGCCTTGCTTCTTGGGAGTGGTAGGAGGAGTTTTCCCCTTGCGACAGAAAAGAAGTAAAGATTTACTCCAAGCAAACATTTTTGGCAGAAATATGAGACGAGTTTATCCTGTGATCCATATATTGACTTTAAAGATCACTTTTAGTCAATTACAGGATAATCACCTTCCATACGTCCTAAAGAGTTCGTCTAGCATGGCAAACAATTGCCATTGAAAGGACTGATAGATTCCATGAGCGCAAACCTTAGGGGCTGTGAGTGTAACTCTGGTCCCTTTGCATGAGGAGCTTTAGCTCGGTCCCGGCCCATAGTGGGAGCTCAGCTCATATTTATGAAATGACTGAGCTAGTGACTTGGGGGAATGCGGCCCAGAGTTGATGCCGCCACTTAGTGCTACATTTTAGACTCTCCTACTTCTTCGCTTTATCTTGGAAGAACAGAGTTTTAATGATCTATTCCATCTCCAATTCTGACATCTACTTGATCCCCTTTCCCTTCCTTTTTGACTCCTAAAAGCTGTGACCTAAATTCTTTTAAACACTGCTTGGCAATTGTGCCAACCCTACAGTGAAAATATTCCTCTAAAGACCTAAAATGGGATGTTTTGAGTCTAATATAAAAATAGGAAGGCGTCAATGGAAGCAACAACTAGTTTTCTGAGATAAAATCTGTGCCAGTTTGGGGAGTATGTAACCTGGGATGTGAGGGCATATCAAGCAGAAGGTCTCGGAGGCTGACTTCAGGTTCTGAGTTCTATGTGAAAAAAGGAAGATTTTACAATTGTATGTGCCTGTCCCAACTAAACTGCAAAGGGTTCCACGGATTCCAAAGTGGCTGAGCAATTACTTGCTCCAGCAGGAAGTCCACAGTCCTTCATCTTGTGGGTGGTGGGAAGAGGGAGGAGATTCAAGACATTTGCTAAAGATTTGTGTAAGAATTCAAAGTTTCGCTTTGTTTTCCTTAGTAGATAAAAAATATATATATATATAAAGTTAGCCCTAAATTGTATTTCCTGCTTTTAATTTCAAGTTTAAAAAGATTTAACTTTAATTCAAATTTAAAGTTTGAAAAGAATCCCCCTAGATTTATATATGTTTACAAACATAGGTTTCTTCTTTTTCCCTGTGCCTACAAACTGGAAGGAAATACCTGTGCTATCCTAAGATACCTATATCTGCACCCTTGTAAATTGTTTGGAAAGGACCTAAAAAGTTAATTTAAGGCTGAATATGATTAATGTTAAAGATATAGTCATTGTTCTTTCTTTCTTCACATTATTACTCTTAAATACTTTGTGGTTAATGATTGGTCAGTAATTGAACATCAGAGCCTTTGAGAGCACAAAGATCAACCAACACTGTCACCCAACAGCCATATAACTAAGCTCTTTTTGCCTAGTGGGATTCAAACATTTTTATTGACTTTATTCATGGACAAACATCACTAGATACTGTATTTAAAATGGGATATTGCCCTGTGACTGAACAGAACTTCTCCAGACCCATGGTTCTTTTGAGGAAGAGAATGAATGACTGTAGTAGGCTATTATTCCACCACCCACCTAGAGAAACCAGTTAGGACTCACAAATACTCATTGTTGGGGGTTACTGGCTCTGGTATGAGAAAACATGCTGATTGTTGCATAGGTCTGTACTTTACCAGAAAACACAAGGCCCGTACTCTCTCTGATTTGGAATCAGAACAAGGAGAAGTAGAGATAAATGTCTTGGCCAAGCTCCACTTCAGTTAGTGAACGTTTGCCAGTTTCCTCTGGTAGCCTAAATGTGGTTAATTACTTATATATACATTTATACATTTATATTATGTATATGTTCTCCAGGGTATTTGGCTGCCATGTTCTTATCACTGAATGTGCCAGGGGTGGTTCTATTTCAGTGGTCAGTGCAAAGCATCTTTATCTAATGTTGCTTGTTTGTTGTGTTTCCCTGAAATGCCTCTGGATAGATCTATCATCTTTAAAAGTGTGTAAATGCAGATCTACATTTAAGTTTACCTTTTTCTCTGTATACATCCTTCCTTTTTCTGTGTACATCCTACCTCATTCTTCTTAAGAATTTTAAGAGGTGTTTATGTCTATAAACATGAGATTACATAGTTTATGATAAACACATATATAATATATGTTATAATGTTTTTATTATTAAATTACTGAGCTGGTATTACCTGTGGTGTAGTGGAAGGAGCACTAGAATCAGAAAGGGCTTAGAATCAGAAAGCTTGAGTTGCATTTCCTAGTTGAGAAAACCAGGTTAGACACAACTTTTAGACATTTGGTGTAAAAAATCTATTAAATGGATATGCAGTTATAAACATCAAAAGGGTGAATACCTGTGAAAGGGCTTTGATAAATGAGAACTCCACAAATAAATGGTGTTAAGATATATTCCTGGGGCTCATATTGATCTAATTCTATGATCTTAATAATAACAGCATTACCCAAATCATGTATTTCCTACTAAACCTACAAAATGTGTTAGAGAGGGACATACTGTTTTAAGAATTGTCTAATTTCACACTTGTATGTGGAATCTAAAAAAAACAATACAAATGAACTTATTTACAAAACAGAAGTAGACTCACAGACATAGAAAACAAATTTAGAGTCACCAAAGGGGAAAAGGGGAAAGGGATAAATTAGGAATTTGAGATTAACAGATATACACAACAATATATAAAATAGATGAACAACAAGGACCTACTGTATAGCACAAGGAACTATATTCAATATCTTGTAATAACCTGTAATGGAAAAGAATCTGAAAGTATATATATATATGTGTATATCTATTTCTATATATCTGAATCACTGCTGTGCACCTGAAACTGACACAACATTTTAAATCCACTATACTTCAATTTAAATAGAAAAAGAATTGTCTAGTTTAATTGAACAGAAGACAGAGTCCAGAAACAGGCTCAAACGAACATGGATATTCAGTGTAAATGAAGAATTATTCAATAAATGGATTGGGCACAATGGATTGGTTCACTCAAAATACAAGTCAATCGTTACCTCATCTCTTATCCCGAAATAAAGTTAAGATGGATCTAATATGAAATGTAGGGAATGACATTTAAAAAAATAACTAGAGGAAATTATAAGATTTTTAAAATAATAAGCTAAGAGTAAGGAAACCCATGCTAAGGAAAAGGTGAAACCCATGCTAAGGAAAATGTAAAACCCAGAAGCCATACTAGAAAAGATTAATGAATCTGACCAATAACAATTAAATTATTTACATGAAAACAAATAACACATCTGGAAAATATTAGCAACATATGAGAGACAAAAAACTAACAACTATTTTGATATGCCAGGACCTTTTACAAAAACTAAACCACAATCTATCAAAAAGAAAAAGTGGCAAATGTTTTATGCAGGCTGCTGGCAGAAAGAGAAAAATAAATGTTTTAACATCATCTTAAAAATTGCTCCATTTCATTCATAGTTAAAGAAATAGTAATTAAAACAACAATGATATTCTGCACCATTTTTTCATCAATCAGAGCCATAAAGATAAAAATAGTTTAATGAAAGTTTGTGTTGGGTCAAGTTGTGGGGAAACTGGATCTCTCATATATGTAAATAGGTTCATCTTTTTTAGAAAGTGATTTGGTAATAGCTATCAAAAATTTTTTTAACTGTATATACCTTTTGACCCAGCAATTCCTCTTCTAGATATTGTCATATAGACATTGGTATGAATGCCACCCTAAACAAATGGCCAAGGATGCCCTTTGCAGCATTATTTCATAGCAAAAATTTGGAAACACCTTAAAGGCTCATCACAGGAACTGGTAAAATAAAAGATGCTACATTTATCTAGGGGAAAACTATGCAGCTGTTAAAAATGACACAGACACACTGTATTAGCTGATTCAGAATATTCTCCGAGATAAACTGTGTTTTAAGTGAAGAAAGTAAGGTACCAAATAGTGTAAAATATGCACCCAATTATGTACAAAATGGGCATATTCATTCATTCAACAAATATTTACTGGGTGTCCTGGGCATTGTGGATATAGCAGTGAACAAAACATCAAAGGCTACATTCCTGGAGCTTATATTATGGAGGGCAGAGAAAGGCAATTCCCAAATATACATATACAATGGGGAGATGTGCTATGATGTAAATAGAGCATGAGAATGGGAGTGGAGAGTGCAGTGTGTTGTAGATCAAGGAGGAACAGGTTCACCAGGCAGAGAACAGGGCAGTGCTAAGAAGCAATGACATGAAAAAGCTTAGCCAAGTCCAGGTGCAGGAATCCAGTCACATGTTAGCGGTGTATCCACATGGTGCCATTATTCCTGTGAAGCAAATTCATGACACTTCATGTTTAAACCATGATATCTCTCTCTGCATTACAGCGTTTCCTCCTTTGAGAAAGCACTCCGTAGCAACATGATAGACAATGCTCCTTACATCTACTTTGTGGCTGAGGTATCCTGGACAATTGGTTGTCTAGGGTAACTAATTCAAAAACTAGAAGACAAACCATTGTGTCTGCATCCTTAAGTCACCCTTTGCTCAGTGGAGCTTCCCCAAGATCAAGGGAGAATGCTAAGTATCTGTTTACTAGAACCTTGGCTCTCTCTTTCTCTGAGGCAGCCCATCGCCGGCCTGACCGTTATCCCCTCTGCAGACATCTCTTACGGATAGGAATCCTGTTGACCTTGTCTCTTGTGTCTCCCAGGCAATTAAACAGCTTCAGTCAGCTGTGACTTGATCGTTCAATGACTTTTTCCTCTTCTCATTGACTTCACTGGAATAGAAGACTAAATATAGGCACTGGCTGTCATATCTCCCAGGTCTTTCTGTGCAGACAGACTCGTTATCACTAACAAACAATGCTTACAAGACCCACACACAGAAGAGCAGAAGAATAGAGATGGGGGTCGGAGTGGTGCTCAAAACAAAGAAGCTCCAGAAAGTTTCTCATGTAGTAAAATCAAAGAAGGCAAATGGTGTGCTTTAACAACCATGACCATGAACACAGTCTTATAAAAATTAAAGAAACGGAATGACATCCCTGGACTCTAAGGAAAAGGCAATGGAAATATAGTTCTGAGGTCAGAACTTTGGGCATTTGAGTTATATGGAGTGGAAATGGATGAGAGGCCAAGCGGGGCCAGTGCTAAGCTTGAGTGCACGGAGCCAAGGCCAGAGGCTGCTGCCTGCTTAGTGCTAATGACTGGCCAGCTAGAATATGGACCTTGAGCTGCCAGGTCTGATTTTCCAAAAGAAGTCATAGATCTGGGACTTAGTGTGAACTCTCCAATTTTTAAATGTTGGCAACTTATTTAAACATATTTTTGCAAATATGTTTAAAACATGACTGATCTCTCCCTTGCACTTTTAATGCACTGGCTCCTTCCCTAGCCTTGTCTTAGGGACAGTCTTACTTGAGCAAGTGATGAGTATACTTGTTATATAGATGAAGAACTGTTTCCTCCCCTCCCTCAAAAAAAAGCCACTTTTATGAGGAGGAAGTATGGCACAAAGAGTTAGACTTTTGAGTATCTGCCTTGGACAGGAGATCAGGATGCAGAAGACCCATTCCTGGTCAGGATTACATCTTCCCCTCTGGTTTTGTTATAAGATCCAACACTCTAGATATTGACAAACATCAGATATTACTGAGTCACAGTAAATATTAAATGTATTTCAGGTGTTAATTGGCCCACTCATCCATGTTTAAAGAGTTTGTTGACACTTCTCTTCAAAATGTATTTCTGAATAGGAAATAGGGGCGTTGGTCACACATTTGGTCAACAAACCTACCTCAAGGGTCTACTCTGAAGCTGGCACTGTGGGTGAAATATTGTGGGAATTAGTAAGCTGAATGTGATACCGGCTCTGCCTTCCGGAAGCCTACTGTTCTACACAGGAGATAAAACATGTTTCTAAATAATGATTCAGAGCACATAGAAATAAGTTATAGGACAATTTACTGTGAGCATGAAGTTGTACACAGCTGTAGTAGTAACCCAGGTTATAATTTTCAAATCTAAGAGCTTTAAATACTTTTCTTTTTCCTACTAGTGATATGAAACCAGGAAGAGAACACTGGTAGAAAGCTTGAATTAGAAATTTTAATAATAAATATTGAGTACTGAATATGCTGTGTATCACTGAGCTATATTTTATATACATTCTTCTATCAATTTTCATTGTACTGCTTTTCACTATTAAATAGCTACTGGAAATGAGAGAGTTAGTAACTTACCCAAAATCACAGAGTATAAGCAGAAGATTTGGAACTTGAATTCACGGCTATTTGACAATGGAAATAGACTTTTTATTAGTTTTTTAAATTTTATTTTGGAAATAGACTTTTAACATTAAGCTTATAAAAGTTTCCTGAAAAAAAGAAAAAAAATTAAGAAAAATTTTTCTTGAAGGACAATAGGAAATTATTGTTTGTAAGCACAATTACAGAAAAGTTTCTTATTTGGATTCAGTTAGTACTCATGGAATACACTGTCTTTAATAGCATTGTATGATACAATCTTAAATTTCATTTTGTTGAAAACTGTAGGGTATGTGAAATTGATATCTTAATTTTTCCCTGAAATATTGTTATAGTATTGAGATATGGGTATATACTTCCTGCTTGCTGTGGTATCTTATTAATAAAAAAGAAATGTAGAAACATAATTTCCCAGTTAGTGTGTAACAACATCTATTAGCATATCTCAGTAATTATATGATAAATAAACTTAATTATCAAGGTTACTTTAGGATTATCAACTGTATACTTTTCATTGTGAGTTGTCAGATGGCCTATTGATGGAAAATATAAGACATATAATGTATTAGGTAAAAAAAAAATGGTCTTCAGGACATATCTAGAATTTTATAATTTTTTTAAGAAAGGTCCTAACACTTATTTCAATATATATAAAATAAAGCAATCAGGTAGGGAAGAATATCAAGAGTAAAGGTATAGCTGTCATAAATTATGAAATTGAATTTGAGCCCAAATTGGACTTGGATTCATTCTTACAGCATTTACTTCTTTTTAATCTAGGTTTTCTAAATCATACACAATTTAGATATTTTCTAAGGCAGTTATGCAGGGCACCAACTCAAATATGTGTCAGTTAGGATGCCTTCAGCGACAAGCAACAAAAATCCTTGATTTTATTGGTTTAAATAATAAAGGAATTTATTATCTACTATAAAGAAAGTTCAAGGTTATGGTTGGCTGTAGGTCTAATGCCTGAGCACTTCAGCCCTGCCTCTCCTGATTCTTTCTCAGCTTCATCCCAGAGGGTATCTTATATACTCATGGGTGCAAGATAGATACAACAGTTTCACGAGGTATATCCTATCTTGATAATGTCCAGTGAAGAAAAGCAACCATCACTTCCTTTTTTCTCTTCTTAAAATGAATATACCTTTCCCAGGAGCAACCCCTTCACGCAAGATCCTCTCACATCTCATTGGCCAAAATTGCATCATATACTCATTCCAAAACCAGTCATTGGCAAAAGAAATGGGAACAATGTAACTGACATAGAATAATCAGGATCATCCCCTTGGGCTGGGGTTTGACCCAGGTTCCACTAAAGTATATGGCTGTGTGAAGGAGGGTAGATACTAGAATGGAATTAGAGTTTTGTTAGAAAAGAGAAAGAGGAATGGCTACAGGATAGCCAATCAACAATGGCTGTTATAGAACAGTCCTAAAGGTAACTGAGAAGGGAATAACTGGAGATCAAATAGCCTTCTGCAGTTCTTCTGAGCTTAGCTCTTTGATTTCTAGATGGTCCCCAACAATGGTAGTTATCCTCCTCATAATGATAGCTTCATAGATATTTGAGCTGGAAGGGACCATGTTGAGACCCAGATTTGTTAAATGTCTTCACACAATAAATTAATGGCAAAGCCAGGGCAGGGTTTCTTGACTCTCAGTACAGGGTGTTTTCTTTCATTCTTTACCCTTCAGACAGTTGGAACTGCTTTAAAACTCATGGCAAGCACTGGCCTTTTCTGTAATTAACAGCTTCTTACAATATATGTATTTTGTTTGTTCAGCCTCCTAGAAAATAAATTGAATTTGTGCTTTAAAAAGCCTGCTGAGATCCTTGTTCTCTGTTCTGATACCATGTGCATGAACCACCAACAGGTTTCCTCCTACCTCACATTTGATGTGAATCCCTTTCTTGCAACATCTCTCTCAATAGCTTCCCCATCTTCTCTTGCTCCATCTATGACCAACTTCCTGTTTCTAAATAGATTTTGTGGTCGCCCCTCCCTCCTTGTGCCAGCTCCTAGCCACTAGTTACTTAGGCTGTGGTCTATATTGTTCTTCCAACAGCCTACCCTGTTGTGGTTGCCCCACACATCCACGTTGTTATATGTCCCCAGTTTGGGTTCTGGGATTATTTTGGTAACTACCACATTGGGTGAGAGTCAAACTAATAATTTAAAGTGTTGGGACAACTTCTCCTATTGCAAGTCTCCTCCTGTTTTTACAATCCAAGAGGAGCTGCTTCTTGTACTCTTATTACCTATAATGCACAAATAGAATGTGATGTATGGCCTCCCACAAACCTGAATGCTTATGATTTACTTTGTGTTTTTCTTCTTTTCTTTCTAGGACAAGATGTTGATAAATATAAAGAGCATCTTATGGATGTGCTCTACCTTAATAGCAGCCCATGCACTACAGAAAGGTGAGTGTGGTAACAATTTTTTTGGGACTAATTGAAATAAAAATTGAAGTACTGGGGCATGGAATGGGATTATGGAATCATTAAAATAAAGGATGGGGCTTCCCTGGTGGCGCAGTGGTTGAGAGTCCGCCTGCCGATGCAGGGGACACGGGTTCGTGCCCTGGTCCGGGAGGATCCCACATGCCGCGGAGCGGCTGGGCCCGTGAACCATGGCCGTTGAGCCTGCGAGTCCGGAGCCTGTGCTCCGCAACGGGAGAGGCCACAACAGTGAGAGGCCTGCATACCGCAAAAAAAAAAAAAAAAAAAAAAAGGATGAATTTTTGATCTATTCATTGCTGAACACTTTTAGCTAAAATATTATTAGGTTGAAAACAGTGGTTTTAAATAAATCAATCATAACAAAATAATGAGCCAGGTGCTAAAGAAGCAAGTGGGCTTTCAGTAACTTCCCAGATTACTTTCAGACTGTGCAAAAAGGCTCACATGTGGGGCTGGGCATATTTTTAAATTCTACTTTCTTCAACACTGCTCAAAAATTTTCTATATTAAAAAAAGAAGACTATTAAACATTCAGGAGGACAGAGTTTGAAAAAAGTAAAGAAGATAGAGAGAAGGCTGATAGCCAAGTTTTTCCCCCACCTCCATTTCTTTTTTCCTTCCCTCCCCTCCCCTCCCCTTCCCTTCCCTTCCCTTCCCTTCCCTTCCCTTCCCCTTCCCTTCCCTTCCCTTCTCCCCACCCCCTTTCTAGTAACTGGATAAGTACACATCCACTGTTTTTGTTAGCTGTAAATTATATATCTATCTAATGAGGGTTCTGTGATTCCAAATTTGTGGACTCTGGTCTATGAAAAAAGATACTGTGCTGGGTTTCAGTGATCTGCTCCCATCAAGGGTCTCTCCAGACTCAGCTTCCACTTCTTTCTCATACTCACTCTATGCGTCTAGTCTCTGCAAGAATTTACAATTGCATTCATAGACCTTCTTATTCCCTTTTATTTACATGCAGTTCCTTCTGCTTGACAGTCCCTTCTCTTGGTCTCTACAGTTCCACTTCAGTTCATTCTTAAGACTCAAAATTTAAGTATCATTCCATCTATTCATCCATCCTTCCACCTATCCACTCATTTATCCATCCATTGACAGTATTGTTTGAATACATTCTATGTGCTACATGTTAGCCTGGGTCTCCAGGGATATATCAGTGGATGAGTCATACATTTTCTTGGATTTCATTAAACCTAATCTCCTTAGTTACATGAGGTAAGCGATAAACAAGTAAACAAACAATCCAAGTACTTCCAAATAGATGAATATAAAGCAGAATGACATCATAGGAAATGGCATGGGGGGGGGGGCGGGGGGGGTGATAAAGCGTCTTTGAGAAAGTCATACTTAAACCGATGTGGGAATGACGAGGAAGAGCCAGCCAGCTAAGATTTGGCCCAAGTTAGGTAGTGTGTTTGAACAACAGAAAGTTCACTGTAGTTGGAGAGCAGTGACCAAGAAGAAAGTAGGAGATACAGACAGAGAGATAGTCAGAGGTCAGTTCATATAAATAGTAACAATATCTAATACTTAGAAAAGAGCTTCCTATGAGCCAAGAACAGCTTAACATTAGCTTACTGACACATTCATTATCCATAGAGGAAACTGAAAACCTAAGAGACTTGCTCAAAGCCACACAACCAGTAAGTAGCAGAACTGGGAGATAAACCAAGGCTGTCCCAGGAGTGTGTGAGCTTTACCTCTGTTACGTTTCTTATCTATATAGGGCATTGTAGCTTTAGAAATGACTAGATTTTATTTCCAGGAAGCACTGAAGGAAGCGCTGAAGGGTTTCAGCAGGTGAAAGACATGAGTTGATGAATGTTTTCAAAGTTCCATGTTTGCTATTCTATGTAGATTTGACTGTAGGAGAGCAAAAGTGGCAGCAGGGAGGTCATTTAGGAGACTATTGTGGTCACCTGTATGTGAAATGGGGTGTGGCAGAAGAGCTGGAGAGAAGTGAATTCTCATCTCTCCAACATGGAGATGGAGGATTCAGACCAACAAATGGATCGGATGTGGTGTGGTGAGGGCAAGAGAGGAATCAAGGACGAGCTGACTTCGGACATGGCTCTCATTCCCCTTTCCAGCCAATTTAAAAGCCCTTTCTCTATGTTCCCATTGTCCCCTGTGCTGTGACATCTGTTATAGCCCATACCACTCGCTATGATAAGTTATGCTTCATTTTTCTTCCCAAGGGGTGTGTAGCTTCAAGAGAGCTGTTTTTTATTTTCTAGCAGAGTTCCTGACACATTGCTAGCACTTAATCAATTTATGTGTTGAGTGAATAAGTGAATGAATAAATAAACAATGTGTGAATACCACAGTGAATGACCTGGATGGCCGTCAGAGTCTAGGCTCCACCAATCCAAGAGCCCAGGAGCTGTCCTTTTTAGCATTTTCAGGAAGTAAAGGTTGAAGGTCACAGAGAGGAAAGGACAACGGCATCCAGTGAAGAGGGAAGACATAGAGAGGAGATAGAGAAAAGGAGTTGGTTTGAGTGGGAAGTAATAGGAGGGAATTATAGAGAAAGTAGTGGGAGAACCTTGAGGAACAGGGCAACTTACCCTCCACTTAAAACAAAGAAAGAACTCATACAAACAGTAGGGAAACAAAAAAACACTTATGGTATAGCTCCTTGATGGTATTTTAAAATAGTAATAATAGCTAACAGTATTGAGTGATTTCTACATTACGCCTCGTTCTAAGTATTTTACTTTGTTATCCCTTTTTAATCTTAGCTCTCCGATGAGACACATGCTTTTATTCTCCCCATTTGACAAATGAGGAAACTGCAATACCAAAAGATTTAGAGACATAGCTAATGTAGAAGATTATACATCAATTTAGTGATTGAGCCCGTAGGTGAACCCAGGCAGTCTGGCTCCACAGTCCATGCTCTCAACCACTGTATTGTACTTTATCCCAAGCATCAAGTTCTTTGCAAATCTGTAATCACTGTTAAGAGATGTCATTAGTTTGGGGCTAATTTCAGAAGAATTTTTACTTTTTCATGTGAGGGGTAAAAATTGAAAATGTAAGATCCATATGAAACAGACTTGCCAAGTTCATAGTGAATCACAGAGCAGTAACTAGTTGAGTCAACACAAGTGCTCTTATCTTAAGGTTTTCTCTGTTTATGTCTACGCACGCAAAACTAATGAACACTCTGTCTATTGGTTTCTGGATTTATTTTAATGCATGAAGAACTCTTTGCTTTAAAAATACCCTTTATATTGATTATCTAGCATTGACCCAGTTATTTGGATATTCTTCTAATATTAATAAATGCAGCCATGCACAGTTATTAGTAAATGAATGAACAAGAGAGTGACATTAATACTTGAGAGGGTGATAAATTCCCCTATACTCACTCTGACAATTATTTGGCCAAGGTCTGTGTGTGTGTTTGTTCAAATTGTGTAGATAGAATTTGCATCAACCTTGCTCTGCAGAATTTATTGGCAGAGAATGAAACATAACTGATCATTCATTGTTCAGAGATTTCTCCCTTACTGTATTCATTTAGACCACAAACTATCTGGTGGGAATAGTGAATTTTTTTTAAAGCAATTTTTTTTGAATTTTATTTTATTTATTTTTTTATACAGCAGGTTCTTATTAGTCATCAATTTTATACACATCAGTGTATACATGTCAATCCCAATCTCCCAATTAATCACACCCCCACCCCCACCCACCACTGCTTTCCCCCCTTGGTGTCCATATGTTTGTTCTCTATATCTGTGTCTCTATTTCTGCCCTGAAAACTGGTTCATCTGTACCATTTTTCTAGATTCCACATATATGCGTTAATATACGGTATTTGTTTTTCTCTTTCTGACTTACTTCACTCTGTATGACAGTCTCTAGATCCATCCATGTCTCTACAAATGACCCAGTTTCATTTCTTTTTATGGCTGAGTAATATTCCGTTGCATATATGTACCACATTTTCTTTATCCATCCGTCCATTGATGGGCATTTAGGTTGCTTCCATGACCTGGCTATTGTAAATAGCGCAGCAATGAACATTTTGGTACATGACTCTTTTTGAATTATGGTTTTCTCTGGGTATATGCCCGGTAGTGGGATTGTTGGGTCATATGGTAGTTCTATTTTTAGTTTTTTAAGGAACCTCCATACTGTTCTCCATAGTGGCTGTATCAATTTACATTCCCACCAACAGTGCAAGAGGGTTCCCTTTTCTCCACACCCTCTCCAGCATTTGTTGTTTGTAGATTTTCTGATGATGCCCATTCTAACTGGTGTGAAGTGATACCTCAGTGTAGTTTTGATTTGCATTTCTCTAATAATTAGTGATGTTGAGCAGCTTTTCATGTGTCTCTTGGCCATCTGTATGTCCTCTTTGGAGAAATGTCTATTTAAGTCTTCTGCCCATTTTTTTATTGCGTTTTTTGTCTTTTAAATATTGAGCTGCATGAGCTGTTTATATATTTTGGAGATTAATCCTTTGTCCGTTGATTCGTTGGCAAATATTTTCTCCCATTCTGAGGGTTGTCTTTTCGTCTTGTTTATAGTTTCCTTTGCTTTGCAAAAGCTTTGAAGTTTCATTGGGTCCCATTTGTTTATTTTTGTTTTTATTTCCATTACTCTAGGAGGGGGATCAAAAAAGATCTTGCTGAGATTTATGTCAAAGAGTGTTCTTCCTATGTTTTCCTCTAAGAGTTTTATAGTGTCCGGTCTTACATTTACATCTCTAATCCATTTTGAGTTTATTTTTGTGTATGGTGTTAGGGAGTGTTCTAATTTCATTCTTTTACATGTTGCTGACCAGTTTTCCCAGCACCACTTATTGAAGAGGCTGTCTTTTCTCCATTGTATATCCCTGCCTCCTTTGTCATAGATTAGTTGACCATAGGTGTGTGGGTTTATCTCTGGGCTTTATATCCTGCTCCATTGATCTATATTTCTGTTGTTGTGCCAGTACCATATTGTCTTGATTACTGTAGCTTTGTGGTATAGTCTGAGGTCAGGGAGTCTGATTCCTCCAGCTCCGTTTTTTTCCATCAAGATTGCTTTGGCTATTTGGGGTCTTTTGTGTCTCCATACAAATTTTAAGATTTTTTGTTCTAGTTCTGTAAAAAATGCCATTGATAATTTAATAGGGATTACATTGAATCTGTAGTTTGCTTTGGGTAGTATAGTCATTTTCACAATGTTGATTCTTCCAATCCAAGAACATGGAATATCTCTCCATCTGTTGGTATCATCTTTAATTTCTTTCAGCAGTGTCTTATAGTTTTCTGTATACAACACTTTTGTCTCCCTAGGTAGGTTTATTCCTAGGTATTTTATTCTTTTTGTTGCAATTGTAAATGGGAGTGTTTTCTTAATTTCTCTTTCAGATTTTTCATCATTCGTGTATAGGAATGCAAGAGATTTCTGTGCATTAATTTTATATCCTGCAACTTTACCAAATTCATTGATTAGCTCTAGTAGTTTTCTGGTGGCATCCTTAGGATTCTCTATGTATAATATCATGTCATCTGCAAACAATGACAGTTTTACTTCTTTTCCAATTTGTATTCCATTTATTTCTACTTCTTCTCTGATTGCCATGGCTAGGACTTCCAAAACTATGTTGAATAATAGTGGAGAGAGTGGACATCCTTGTCTTGTTCCTGATCTTAGAGGAAACGCTTTCAGTTTTTCACCATTGAGAATGATGTTTGCTGTGGGTTTGTTGTATATGGCCTTTATTATGTTGAGGTAGGTTCCCTCTGTGCCCACTTTCTGGAGAGTTTTTATCATAAATGGGTGTTAAATTTTGTCAAAAGCTTTTTCTGCATCTATTGAGATGATCATATGGTTTTTCTTCTTCAATTTGTTAATGTGGTGTATCACATTGATTGATTTGCATATATTGAAGAATCCTTGCATCCCTGGGATAAATCCCACTTGATCATGGTGTATGATCCTTTTAATGTGTTGTTGGATTTTGTTTGCTAGTATTTTGTTGAGGATTTTTGCATCTATATTCATCAATGATATTGGTCTGTAATTTTCTTTTTTTGTAGTATCTTTGTCTGGTTTTGATATCAGGGTGATGGTGGCCTCATAGAATGAGTTTGGGAGTGTTCTTCCTCTGCAATTTTTTGGAAGAGTTTGAGAAGGATGGGTGTTAGCTTTTCTCTAAATGTTTGATAGAATTCATCTGTGAAGCCATCTGGTCCTGGACTTTTGTTTGTTGGAAGATTTTTAACCACAGTTTCAATTTCATTACTTGTGATTGGTCTGTTCATATTTTCTATTTCTTCCTGGTTCAGCCGTGGAAGGTTATACCTTTCTAAGAATTTGTCCATTTCTTCCAGGTTGTCCATTTTATTGACATAGAGTTGCTTGTAGTCTCTTAGGACGCTTTGTATTTCTGTAGTGTCTGTTGTAACTTCTCCTTTTTCATTTCTAATTTTATTGATTTGAGTCCTCTCCCTCTTTTTCTTGATGAGTCTGGGTAAAGGTTTATCACTTTTGTTTATCTTCTCAAAGAACCAGCTTTTAGTTTATTGATCTTTGCTATTATTTTCTTTGTTTCTATTTCATTTATTTCTGCTCTGATCTTTATGATTTCTTTCCTTCTGCTAACTTCAGGTTTTGTTTGTTCTTCTTTCTCTACTTCTTTTAGGTGTAAGGTTAGATTGTTTATTTGGGATTTTTCTTCTTTCTTGAGGTAGGCTTGTATAGCTATAAACTTCCCTCTTAGAACTGCTTTTGCTGCATCCCATATGTTTTAGGTTGTCGTGTTTTCATTGTCATTTGTCTCTAGGTATTTTCTGATTTCCTCTTTGATTTCTTAAGTGATCTCTTGGTTATTTAGTAACGTATTGTTTACTCTCCATGTGTTTGTGTTTTTTTACGGTTTTTTCCCTGTAATTCATTTCTCTTCTCATAGTGTTGTGGTCAGAAAAGATGCTTGATATGATTTCAATTTTCTTAAATTTACTGAGGCTTGATTTGTGACCCAAGATGTAATCTATCCTGGAGAATGTTCCATGTGCACTTGAGAAGAAAGTGTAAACTGCTTTTTTTGGATGGAATGTCATATAAATATCAATTAAATCTATCTGGCCTATTGTGTCATTTAAAGCTTGTGTTTCCTGATTAATTTTCTGTTTGGATGATCTGTCCATTGGTGTAAGTGAGGTGTTAAAGTCCCCCACTATTATTGTGTTACTGTCAATTTCCTCTTTTAGAGCTGTTAGCAGTTGCCTTATGTATTGAGGTGCTCCTATGTTGTGTGCATGTATATTTATAATTGTTGTATCTTCTTCTTGGATTGATCCCTTGATCATTATGTAGTGTCCTTCCTTGTCTCTTGTAACATTCTTTATTTTAAAGTCTATTTTATCGGATATGAGTATTGCTACTCCAGCTTTCTTTTGGTTTCCATTTGCATGGAATATCTTTTTCCATCCCCTCACTTTCAGTCTGTATGTGTCCCTAGGTCTGAAATGGGTCTCTTGTAGACAGCATATGTATGGGTCTTGTTTTTGTATCCATTCAGCAAGCCTGTGTCTTTTGGTTGGAGCATTTAATCCATTCACGTTTAAGGTAATTATCGATATGTATGTTCTTATTACTTTTTCTTAATTGTTTTGGGTTTGTTTTTGTAGGTTCTTTTCTTCTCTTGTGTTACCCACTTAGAGAAGTTCCTTTAGCATTTGTTGTAGAGCTGGTTTGGTGGTGCTGAATTCTCTTAGCTTTTGCTTGTCTGTAAAGCTTTTGATTTCTCCATCAAATCTGAATGAGATCCTTGCCGGCTAGAGTAATCTTGTTTGTAGGTGCTTCCCTTTCATTACTCTAGGTATATCATGCCACTCCCTTCCTGCTTGTAGAGTTTCTGCAGAGAAATCAGCTGTTAACCTTATGGGAGTTCCCTTGTACGTTATTTTCCCTTGTTGCTTTCAATAATTTTTCTTTGTCTTTAATATTTGCCAATTTGATTACTATGTGTCTCAGCATGTTTCTCCTTGGGTTTATCCTGTATGGGACTGTCTGCACTTCCTGGACTTGGGTGGCTATTTCCTTTTCCATGTTAGGGAGTTTTCGACTATAATCTCTTCAAGTATTTTCTCGGGCCCTTTCTCTCTCTCTACTCCTTCTGGGACCCCTATAATGAGAATGTTGTTGTGTTTAATGTTGTCCCAGAGGTCTCTTAGGCTGTCTCCATTTCTTTTCATTTTTTTTCTTTAATCTGTCCCGCAGCAGTGGATTCCACCATTCTGTCTTCCAGGTCACTTATCCGTTCTTCTGCCTTAGTTATTCTGCTATTGATTCCTTGTAGTGTATTTTTCATTTCAGTTGTGTTGTTCATCTCTGTTTGTTTCTTCTTTAATTCTTCAGATCTTTTTTAAACATTTCTTGCATCTTCTCGATCTTTGCCTACATTCTTTTTCCGAGGTCCTGGATCATCTTCACTATCGTTATTCTGAATTCTTTTTCTGGAAGGTTGCCCATCTCCACTTCATTTAGTTGTTTTTCTTGGGTTTATCTTTTTCCTTCATCCAGTACATAGCCCTCTGCCTTTTCATCTTGTCTGTCCTTCTGTGAATGTGGTTTTTGTTCCACAGTCTGCAGGATTGTAGTTCTTCTTGCTTCTGCTGTCTGCCCTCTGGTGGATGAAACTATCTAAGAGGCTTGTGCAAGTTTCCTGATGGGAGGGACTGGTTGTGGGTAGAGCTGGCTGTTGCTCTGGTGGGCAGAGCTCAGTAAAACTTTAATCCACTCGTCTGCTGATGGGTAAGGCCTGGCTCCCTCTCTGTTGGTTGTTTGGCCTGAGGCAACCTAACACTGGATCCTACCCAGGCTCTTTGGTGGGGCTAATGGTGGACTCTGGGAGGGCTCACGCCAAGGAGTACTTCCCAGAACTTCTGCTGCCAGTGTCCTTGTCCCCACAGTGAGCCACAGCCACCCCCCCGCCTCTGCAGGAGACCCTCCAACACTAGCAGGTACGTCTGGTTCAGACTCCTATGGGGTCACTGCTCCTTCCCCTGGGTCCCAGTGAGCACACTACTTTGTGTGTGCCCTCCAATAGTGGAGTCTCTGTTTCCCCCAGTCCTGTCAAAGTCCTGCAATCAAATCCCACTAGCCTTCAAAGTCTGATTCTCTAAGAATTCCTCCTCCCGTTGCTGGATCCCCAGATTGGGAAGCCTGACGTGGGGCTCAGAACCTTCACTCCAGTGGGTGGACTTCTGTGGTATAAGTGTTCTCCAGTTTGTGAGTCACCCACCCAGCAGTTATGGGATTTGATTTTATCGTGATTGCTCCCCTCCTACCGTCTCATTGTGTCTTCTCCTTTGTCTTTGGAGTGGGTATATTTTTTGGTGAGTTCCAGTATCTTCCTGTCGATAATTGTTCAGCAGTTAGTTGTGATTCTGGTGTTCTTGTAAGAGGGAGTGAGAGCACGTCCTTCTACTCCGCCATCTTGAACCAATCTCTCCAGGAATAGTGAATTTTTGTTAGCATTCATTTTTATTTCTTGCATTATCAGAGTTTCAGACAAGTTCTTGCAGGTAACAGGGTTTTTTTGTTTTGTTTTGTTTTGTTTTTTAGCATGCATAGTCAGTAAACATTATCCTCTGAACTACTAAATTTCTCTCTTAAAATGTTTAGATTTGGTAAACTTAGTTCTTGTTACCCCCCAGTGCCTTACGACCCAAGGTTTCATGCACAAAAGACTTGGCCACACAGCTTCTTGTTCATCCTGTTAAGACTGGCTTCTACATGAATATTTATTTACATCCAACTGAAGCTTTTAATTTTCTTGTATCTGTAAACACCTAGAACAATAAATAACCCTTGGGAAATTGCCTGTTGGTGTAAGTTTGTTCTAATATATTTTTTCATTACAGCACAGTTATTGAGTAATGCTCTAAGTGTCAGAAACCTCCCAATCAGAAAGATAGAGGTGAATCTCATATCTGCCCCTATACCTCTAAAATTGTGAAAAAAACTGTAACTTAGTAATAAATATTAAGGAATTGAAAGTCACTTGTCTTAAACTCATTTTAAAGGAAATCATAAAGGGTCTTATAATTTGTTGTTGTTGTTGTTGTTTCACCGGTACGCGGGCCTCTCACTGTTGTGGCCTCTCCCATTGCGGAGCACAGGCTCCGGACACGCAGGCTCAGCAGCCATGGCTCACGGGCCCAGCCGCTCTGTGGCATGTGGGATCTTCCCGGACCGGGGCACGAACCCGTGTCCCCTGCATCGGCAGGCGGACTCTCAACCACCGCGCCACCTGGGAAGCCCAAGGGTCTTATAATTTATATCATAATTGATGTTGTTGGTAAAGATGTTTATTCTCCATTTAAAAAGCAATCTTTTATTTGTGAAGTTAATGATCTATAATTCTTCAGGAAGGAAGATGGGATTTCCTAGAACATATGATGAATATAAATTAGGAGATTTTTAGTTCATAAAATTTTCACCCCTTCCCTTCTCAGGACCCCGTTTCTTGGCAAAAAAGTACAAAATATCTTTTTGTTGTCTTCATCTCCCTAATGGGATCTAATCTTTTTGAAGTTAAGTTTCATTCCTTAGCATCTGTATCATTTCTAATGCATGTCCATTTTGAGATGTGTGTTACTAATGCCTTTAAGCACTAATACACCAAGAGTTAGATACATATCATTTTGTTGATTAACATTATTTCACTCCACCTAGAGGCTACTATTACTATTCATCATATTTGCATGAACTGGGAGTTCCTTGTGCACTAATGATAATTTCTATTCTTATTACCAACACATTGTCTACCCAACTAGTAGAGACTGGAAGATGGGGGAAAAAAGGGAGAGGAGAGGTATAGATCCCTATAAGCGGTGAAAGAATGTGGGTTTTTTGCATGTAATGGTATTAAATTGTGGTCAATGTGTTCTTTCTCATTAAAAGTTTAAGGGCTTAAACAGAAAGGCATTCTGTAGATTAATACTTTAGAAGGTTAGGTGAACAGATGCTAACTCCCCCTCCCCACCCCCGCCCGCCCCCAGGATATAATCTAGAGGTAATGTTTCACTGCAAAGTGATTGCAGCTGGATTTCTCATTACAATGAAAGTCTTTGGTTCAAACACTGAACCAAAGAGCGTTCTTCAAGTGCTGGGCTTCCCCCTGTTCCAGTCTACTGAAGTATGTTTTAAAATTTTCACTTCCCCTTTGAGTTGTTTTCATTTCCTCTAAGGTAATGTGGCAGTTATCTTAATCATTTTTCTTCTTCTGACCTGTAGACTTAAATTTGTTTTTTAACTATTCTTCCTAACATTGGTCCAGTCTTTTAAACCTGCATTGCTTAAGTCTAGTCTTCTCTTGCACTTGATTGCTTGTCTTCCTACACTTGCCTTATTTTATCACTTATTTTGTTCATGTTTAACACTAAGTTACAAATACTTTAAAATGGATGCCATATTTTTAGCACATAAAAAATTAAGCATTATTAATCCCTGTCTTTGTTATAAAACATTACTGAAATTGTGTACTATTCTCTGTATATAAAATCATTCTAATTATTTCACATATTGAGGATATAAGCAACCCCCTGTAATGGTTCTTATCCATTCACATATTTAATAGACTCAGTTTGTTAATTTAGTATTTTCTCTTTCCTCTAGTCAAAGTGGAAAAAAGCCCACCTGTTAAGGGCTCCCTCTCTGGAAAAGTCAACCTACCTTGTCATTTTTCAACCATGCCTACCTTACCACCCACTTACAACACCACCAGCGAATTTCTCCGCATCAAATGGTCTAAGATTGAATTGGACAAGAATGGAAAAGATTTAAAGGAGACTACTGTTCTCGTGGCCCAAAATGGGAATATCAAGATTGGTCAGGGCTACAAAGGGAGAGTGTCGGTGCCTACACATCCCGAGGACGTGGGCGATGCCTCACTCACCATGGTCAAACTGCTGGCCAGTGATGCAGGCCTCTACCGCTGCGACGTCATGTATGGGATTGAAGACACACAGGACACAGTGTCTTTGGCTGTGGAGGGTAAGGCTTTGGGAATCTAGAAGAAGGTAGTATAACACGATACCTGGTTCAGAAATGTGGTGAAACAATATTCAAAAGTAGCCATTGCTCAGGATTTGGACAAGGGGAAAAACATTAATCAACACAACAGTCTATGTCTTTCACCAAAAATGAACTGTTATTTGTTCAGGAATCAAGGAAGGTGACTTTATACTAGATATAATGAATACCTCAAGACATGGTTTATAGCTCAAGAATCATTACTTCATTATTGAGACCTATCAGTGGTTATTTTTTAATACTGTAAAGGCTGTTCTACATTTTGTTTTAATTTTAACATATGTGTATATGTGCATATACATGCATACACATACACACCAATAGATATATACATACACACACACAGGAAAAAACCCCTTTCCTTCTTTTTCTCACTCTCCTAGCATGATTATTAAAATCTTTGAATTTGCTTTTAAGAAATATAAATTATATCTTAACTTACATTGAAGAAATAAGGCACCTAATAAGTACCATGGTATATATCACAGTGCTTTGAAAAAGCTAGGACTCAATAAACATTTGAATTGGATCAAAACAAGAACTCAGTGAATTTTTTTTAAGGTCAATGCGCTGGTTGTTGTCCACTGTCTTGCAATGAGACATTTTAGTTTTAGCCCACGTTGAGCGGTGGTTTGTATGTCATTTGAATTTAAGTTAGGAGACAAAGCAAAGAAAAATTGCTTTAATTGGGTACACACGTAATGCCATAGCTCTTGGAAGAAAAATATTTTGGCAAGTTATTAAGCAAAATTCTAATACCCAGACATGATGGAACAGATTTTTCTTCCAACCCTCCACTTCCCTATAAAATATTTACCTTTCAGAAATATATACAAAGGGTTTTATTAAAACTCTTTCTTGTGTAGCCAAAAGGAAATATTTTGAATTTCAGATGTGACAGATTAATTTTCTGAACATCCTTTTCCATTCAGATTCTATTGCTCCCTTCTATAAATCTATTTTTATGTTTTCCAGGCATCCACTAAACACCCTGGGCTCTTTGCTCTTTTAACCTTTTTATCATTTACTTTGGTTTGTCTAGTATTGTTTTTTCTACTGATCTCTCTCTTCCTCTTTTTGTATAATGTAACATACACTATATATATATATATATATATATATATATATATATATATATATATATGGTGTTAGATACACATTGCATATAAATTTATATATACATATATGTTTTTAAAATCCCACAAGAAGTTTACAACTTCTTACAATTTTCATCATTAAAGAATTAGCAGTGGATTTGCCCCTTGCCCCCTTTGAAACAATGAAAATCCTCCACTTAATCTCCTTAGCCCCATGAGGTCTTCAAATTATCCCAGCAATTGCAGATACTTATACAGCCTGGTATTCCCAAGGAGGCCCCTTTGTGCCCCCTTACTGCCAATCTTCAGGGCACATGGAAGATTTTTAATTACCAAGAAGGCTATTTGAAGCTTTGATCAACATAAGACTAATTTAAAACCATTCAAAGTCTGGCTTAAGCCTTAGAGATCATTATAAACTATCTTTCATACTTACTAGATAGCACCATATATACTTCCTGGTACTTTTAGAGTCATTCTACAAAGCTACAGATTTTATGAAACGCATTTGATCAGTTTTTTCTTTGCAATATCAGAAATGGGAAAATGAATGTTAGTTGTCAATGCATCTACTTGGTGCCTCTGCAGATCTTTCTGTATTGACACTGATCAGAGGTGCTTATTTATGACATGGCTAGTCTGTTCCCTGTAGATACTTTATTGGCACATACCTGTTTTGGAAGAGAGAGACAATCTAAGGATAGACATGTGGGAGACAGTCTTATAGCCAGAAGTCAGGCTGTAAGAGAGAGAGGGAAAGAGAGAGAGAGAGAGAGAGAGAGAGACTTGTTGTCAACTCCAGGAAATTACTAGGAATAAAAGGAGAGTGGAAGATATCTTGGAAACCAAAATTAATTCCGCCTAACAAAACAGTGGTCTTAAATGATATGACTCAATAAAATCTCATCCATAAGACCCAATTACCCCAATTTCTATTTTCCAGTGACTTCCTAGGCACATTTGCTTGACTCACTTTGCTCTTTTATGAAAATGAGTCACCATATTTACTCCAGTTAAAAATGGAGATGCTCTTGCTAAAGTAGGAGAAGAGGACCAAAGCTCCACCCCCTCAGCTGCTCTTTCTTCAGGCCTTTGACAGTTCTTTAGCCCTGAAACACAGTTCAAGAACCACTAGTTTATGTAACTCCTAAAATACAACGAAGTGGAATTTGAGGCACATATCAGGATGCCTGGCTTCTGCCTATGGGAGTCTGGAGAATTTTATTTCAGGCCTCCTTTGGGATAAAAATCATACATCTTACCTGTCAAAGCGGAGACCCTAAATTATGAATATGGTAAACTTTTATCACAGCAGTCTATCCGACATTTTAAAATTCTTTATCTAATTTGACCTTCCTATCAATCAAATAACCTAAGCAATATTAGTTATACTTTATGAAGGGGAAAATTAAGACTTATATATGATTAAGGAGCAAATTAGGGATTGGAACAGGCCTTCTCACTCATACCTAGTCCAGCGTCTTTTCCATTTTAGTATATTGTCTCTGGAAGTAAATATTACAATGTTTCATGTTTGTAGGAAGTGGTACTGGTGAAGGCTCCATGTGCTTCTATTGAGTTGGCCCTGAGTAAAAACATGAAGTAGGAGAAGTTGATTTTGTGGCCCCCTTAATTCTTTGTATCTCTTGCAGCACCTACTCCATTTAATTGTCCAAGGTTCCCATAATGGCCTGAATACTACCTGCAATTAGGACAACTAGTCACCATTTGGGATTTAGTGGCTTAAATCTTTTTTTTTTAGATTGTTTACATGGGAACAGAAAATTCTTGAAACTCTCTAATGCAGCAGAATAGGACACCTAAGTGAACAACATTTCTGGGGCTCCTCAGATCACCATAATTTTGCATAATGCTACATAAAATAAAGCAAACATAAAGAAGTATCATGATGTTATTACCGAGTTAGCAAGTAATTTGACAAATTACTCCAATGAGAAATGGCACAGTATGGTGGGAGACTTGAACTTGCCCATAATTGTTTGCTGCTATCTTTGCAGGGGTTGTGTTTCACTACAGGGCAGCAACCAGCAGGTACACTCTGAATTTTGAGATGGCACGGAAGGCTTGTTTGGATGTTGGGGCTGTCATAGCAACCCCAGAGCAGCTATATGCCGCCTATGAAGATGGATTTGAGCAATGTGACGCAGGCTGGCTGTCTGATCAGAGTGTTAGGTGAGCGGTCTGGGGGCCACCAGGTTTAATTCATCTATTTGGAGTGAGAATAAAGTGCTACCTACTAGTCCTTTATTTCCCCAGGTATCCCATCCGGGCTCCCCGAGAAGGCTGTTATGGAGATAAGATGGGGAAGGAAGGAGTCAGGACCTATGGGCTCCGTGCTACTCATGAAACTTATGATGTGTATTGTTACGTGGACCATCTGGACGGTAAGATGTTCAAATTTCTATAGCTTCATTTGACCTAAGAAAATTAAGGAAAGACTGGGAGCACGTGGGGATAGAGCAAGTCTTCATGCTTGTTTGGATTCCAAACAGCAACATTTAGTTTAAATAACCGTATGATTCTGTGGTGAAATAAGCTTAAATTAAAGTGGAAAGAGAACGAGGGCTGTGTAAATGGTTATGTAGGTTTGAAATGTCTTTAGTTAATGGCAGGTTTGCTTTCAGTCATGCTGCCATTGGACTGTTTCCAATACACTTTTAGAGCATTAAGAATAGAAACCTGTAAGGGTGGTACCTATTCTTGTAAGAACTTCAGGTAAAATCCTGTGACGACAAACCACTGTGAATCCAAGTGCTGATAAACACTCCGAAGTGCAGCTGAGTCAGGCAAACTAGCCCGGGGAGGATTTTCATGGTTTGCTTCTCCTTGTGTTCACTTTGCTACACTAATATTTAGAGCAATCATTCATTCATTCAACCAATGAACATATTAAAAGAAAACACCTACTGTGTGATAGGTACTCTGCTCGTAGTTAGGACTATGAAGCCAAGTAAGATACAAGCCTCGCTTTAGAGATGCTTAGAGTCTGATTGATTCTGGCACTATCATTTCTCACTTAGCATGAGTTAGATTCTTAGAGACTAGTTTGAGTTCTCTTGTGGCGATGTTATCTAAGGACACAATGCAGTTTTATTATAAGAATAGAAATTTCAGTGACTTTGAAGTGGAATTTCATTTGTAGCAACAGGTATCTTAGAAGCCTAAATATATAAATAGAAGTATTGCATTGAGTTATACTTTTAATTTTGGCTGGCTCCCCAAGAAAAGAATGATCTCAATTTTCTTATGTGTAAAATAAGGAAGTAGGACTAGATAACTTCCATAGTCCCTTCCAACATTAAAATTCTATGATTCTATGAACTGAAAAAATAACCTCAGAGACTGAAAGCTAGAAAATAAGCAGCTTATATTTGCCTAATGCCCTAAATTTGAATAGGATGGCCTGCTTCCAAGAAAGCTGCTAAGTGTGGTTCTCTAGCATCTTAACATTCTTATTATAACTATTATTTAAGACTGATAAATGTGTTTTCTAAACCATAACTTTGATACTAACAGTTTCCATTTTTTACAAGGACAAAGGGAAAAGATATGTAAAATCTATGCTATGAGATATAGATAGATTGATATAGCTTAGCTCCTTCCTTTAAATTTCATTTTATTTTAAATTTAGTTAACTTTTTTCATAGAATAGGAGATGGTCGGTAGGGGATTCTGGTTCTAGGAAATAAATTTGGTTATTGCTATCTCAGTAAGATGGAAATTTGTATTCAAATTCACTAAGATGGAATTTGTTTTATCACTGTGGTTCTCCTTTGGAATAATATCTATTAGAGTGATAGTTATAAAAATTTCTGGAACACTGATAATGCTGGAACTAAACCAGAGATAGTTTTTGAAAAAGTATACATAACTTCTAATTACCTAAAAGATCTTTACTAAATATAATTGAAATGTGGTTTTCAAGTATAAATCCGTGGCCAATTTGATCCCAATATGAATAAGCATCACAAGCCAGACTTCTTGATGGAAAGACAGGCTTAAGTATTTACAATGCTCCTGGAAGGAGCATCTAGGGGCCCCTCTGCATGTCTCTTCTTCAGTCTTATCCTGATGGAGCTACTGAAACCCCAGTCTCTAAGGCTGCAGAATCCCTAACTTCTTTGAAGGCCAGAGGACTTTCTGCTTCTGCAGAAGTTCCAGAAATTCCATGTCCTGTACAAATTCTGTGTGAGATACTTTTGACAGGTCTTGGTGGTAAAAGCCCTACCAAGGATTCCTAGCCACATTGTACCCATTGAGAGCTGGCTTCCCAAAATCTGTTCAGAGGATCAAAACTAGTGTTCAGGGAAAATTGAACTCTGTCAGAAGAGTCATTCTGAGGATGTACGCGTATACCACAATGAGAAGGATTTATTAGTCATACAGGAATTCTTCTCTACCTCCATAAACATCGCCACTTCTAGGGCAACTGGTATTGGTCAAACCAGTCTCTCCTCCAGTGTAACCCAACTGTATTTCATACAGTTGTACATTTACTTGGGATAATTGTTCTATATATTTGATAATTGAAAACTTGTAATGTATAATATAGCATAACTTTAGTTGGAGTATTTATACCAAAACAACAGAATTTGAACTTTTTTGTCCTATCACATAACAGCTGGAAGAAAAAGATAAAAGAATTAAATATAAATAGGAATTCAAGCACTGGCTGAAATTTGTGTCAGCAGTGTAACAAGACGCCCTGACGTGGGCAACCTTGGGAACCTGTCGCCTCTCCTTCTCTGGCCTATATTTTCCATGTTAGCCCTACCCTTTGGCTTTTCTTTCACCTGGAACAACTACCACCCTACTATTCCAATTCCCTGACCTTCACACAAGCTTCCCAACACTTGGATGTGTCTGTACTATGGGCTGTCACACTGATCCCATATCCTCTTCTTAAGTCCTAGTTGGTCTCTCTCACCTTTACCATTCTCAATCTTTGAATGTGTGACTATAATCACCCTCCTGCAAATGTTTGCTTATTCCTCCATCTCTCCTACTAGACCATGGATTCTGGGAGGGAAGGAATCATGTGTATCCCCACTATGTCCTTGGCACATAGTAGGTGCTCCATAGATGGAGTTGAATAAAATGAGTGAATTAATAAATTAACCTCCAAACTAAGTGCCCACTATACTCACATCGCTTTACACTTGCCCTTTGGATAACTTCACACATCTCCGGGCTTCATCACAATTCTACTTCCCAGTTTTTCATTGCTCCAATGTCCTTACTGGTTCATTTAATTTCACTTTTGCTCTTTTGTGTGTAAATAAGTCAAATGCCTTGTGGGATGAACAGGACACAAAGAGACACCAAACAAACAAAAAAAAATGAAAAATGATAAGTTTTAGTTTTGCATGTCTAGCCCTGAACTCTCTTCTGAATTCCATACCCACAGTTCTAGTTTGCGAATCATTTTTTTAAAAATTATTTATTTATTATTATTATTTTTTTTTTTTTTTTGGCTGCACTGGGTCTTCGTTGCCACGCAAGGGCTTTTCTCTAGTTGGGGCAAGCGGGGCTACTCTTCGTTGCGGTGCGCGAGCTTCTCATCGCAGTGGCCTCTCTTGTTGCGGAGCATGGGCTCTAGGCGCATGGGCTTCAGTAGTTGTGGCACGTGGGCTCAGTAGTTGTGGCTCTGGGGCTCTAGAGCACAGGCTCAGTAGTTGTGGCGCATGGGCTTAGTTGCTCCGCGGCATGTGGGATCTTCCTGGACCAGGGCTCGAGCCTGTGTCCCCTGCATTGGCATGCAGATTCTTAACCACTGTGCCACCAGGGACGTCCCTGTGAATCATGTGTGTGTCTCATCTCTGGTTTTCTGTTTTATCTCACAAATAATCCCCAAGCCTTTAACAGTTCTTCAGGGGACCTGTTTTATGACCATCAAAGCATGTAAACACCATGGCCATTATCATTCCCCTACTCAGCATTGTGTAGTGTGAAGTTCCTGTTGCCTTCCTTCCTCCTTGAGGACCTGCAAAGCCCCTCAATCCTGGCTTGGGAGTAACCTATTCAACTGTGTTTCCCTCTCTCCAATATGATGCCACATATGTGCACCAGTCATGCACAGACCCTCTGCTACCTCCTGCCAGCAGCTCTGCTTTGATCCTCTCTGAAAACACAAACCTCTCCCCTTTCCAGCATTCTACTCTTCCCTCTGCCTACGAACAGACTGCCTCCAAGAGCCCATCTTTGCCTCTTCCAGCTCACACTGACATTTCCTGATTCTGAACTCCCACTTTTCTTAGAGTTAGTTCCACATATCTGGTGTTTAATTCTTCTCTGGTTGCTTTATGTTCATCAGACACAAACTATTACCTGTTATTTTTATTTCTGAAAAACTTCTGTAAGCTCCTGATAGAGATAAGGCCATAGTCATCTTCTGTAACTTTCCCAACCACAATGAAGAACCTATTCCAGTAATAGACACATCACAGTTACTCAAGAACTACTTGGTGGTAATTGTAGTATTTCTCCAGACTTTGTCTCTTTCAGAGGCTGTCTCCACCATGCTACCATTTCTACAGTACTTGAAAAAAAGGCCAAGCTTTGTCCACCAAACTTACTAAACATCTTTTTTTTTTTTTAAATTGGATCACCATGATACTAGTTTTTTCTCTTTGAATTTCTCCTCTCACTCTTTTCTGTGGTGTCTCTTAGAAATAATTCCTTCCTAGAGACACTCTTTTCTCCTTTCCAGCCTCTCACAGTCATGGCCCTTTCTTGCATTCCCAGCCAACTGTCCTCTCTGGCATCGGTTCCTTTGTCCCTATTCACAAATTACAGGTTTATTTTTCTACTGCTTCCTCATGTCAAAATCCAGGATAGATCTATCACCTCTATGACTTGTCTAATGCCTCCACGTCATGCTTGTGTCTGACCTAGAACCAAAAACAACCTTTCATTTTTCTCTTAATGAGCTCCTTTAGACATGAAAAGCTAAACATTTAGGTAAAAGCCTGAATGTCATTAAACAGGTCTTAGAACAAGGCTTAGTTCCAGCTTCTTTAGCGTCTTTGATAGGATCAAAATCAGATATATCAAATCTGGAAACTGTGTGAGTTCCTGCCTGTGGATGCTCAGATTGACTTAATTTTGATGGAATTTACAGCATGTAATCTACAGAGTACTTCACCAATGGGAGTTATTTAAGAATTAGTGATAACTGGGTTTATTCAGTTAAAAAGCCCCATGTCAGCTAGAATATCTTCCTGCACACCCTGGTTCAGCAGATGGGTTCAAATATTGATTTTGGATTATAGAACCTCTCCACATTGGTTGAGGTTGGTGCTAGAAGATGCTGAAACTTTTTAGTTATTCTCTGTAGAACTCACAGAATCATAGATCACAGCTATAGCTGTGGGTTCCCAAATAGACTTTAGATATTAACACACCTTGCTAAGGACTCGAAACTCAACTTGGAGTTGTTTTTGTTTAAGTGTTTGAATGGTCTAGCTAAGAGCCACTGAGGAAGGTGACCAGGCATGGCACCCTGCAGCACCTATGGAAAATGCGTCCTCATTCAGTATGGTGACTTGAATAGATTAACTGTGAGGTAGCTCCATAGGTAGGGTAAGGAAAGAAACTATTTATTGTATGTGGTTGCATTGCCATTTAACTTAATTCTCACAAAAACCTTGACAGGCATTTATTTAAAACCTTTATTTTTACACATAAGGAAACTAAGGCACAGAGGTTAAGTGACTGGATATACACCCTTTTTCCTGTTCTACCGTAGTAACTTTTCAGGACCACCAAAGATTCCCCAGTAGAGCAACAGGTAGTCTTACAAACCAAGAGGATCAAAGTGCTCTTAAAGCTCCCCCAAATCTCTGATTTCTCACATAAAAATATCCTAATTCTTATTTGAGTAATGATTGCATTCCTGTTTGGATTGCAGTGATTGGAATTGCTGGGTTAAATGATAACTCTTTTTTTAACTTTTTGAGGAACTGTTTTAAAATTCTTACCAGCAGTACATTAGGGTCCTGATTCTTTCATTCTTGCCAACATTTGTTTTCACCTGACTTTTTGATTATAACCATCCTAATGTGTGTATAATGCTATCTCATTGTGGTTTTGATTTGTATTTCCCTGATAGCTAATTATGTTGAGCAACTTTTCCTTTATGACTATTGGCCGTTTACATATTTTCTTGGAGAAATACCTATTCAGAACCTTTGCCCATTTTAAACTGGGTATTTGTCTTTTTGTTATTGAGTTGTAAGAGTTCTTTGTATACTCTAGATTCAAGGGAGCCTATTCAGATACATGATTTGTAAATATTTTCTCCCATTTGCCGATCTGTATTTTTACTTTTTCAATGGGATCCTTTGACACACAAAGATTTTAATTTTGATGAAGTCCAATATCTACTTTTTCTTTGATAGTTTGTGCCTTTGGCGCCATATCTAAAACACATTACCAAATCCCGAGTCATGAAGACTTACTTCTGTGTTTGCTTCTAAGAATTGTAGTTTTAAGTTTTATTTTTATCTATTTTAAGTTATTTTTTGTATATGGCGTAAGGTAAGAGTCCAAATCCATTCTTTGGTATGTGGATTTTCAGTTATTCCAGAACTATTTGTTAAAAAGACTATTCTTTCCTCATTTAAGGGCCTTGGCACCCTGTTGAAAATCAGTTGATCGTAGATATATGGTTTTATTTCTGGCCTCTCATTGATCTATATGTCTATACTTATGTCAGTACCACATTGTGTTGAATACTATTGCTTTGTAGTAAATTTTGAAATTGGAAAATATGAGACCTCCAACTGTGTTCTTCTTTTTCAAAATTTTTTTACCTCTTCTGGGCACCTTGAGTTCCCATATGATTTTTAAGATCAGCTTGTCAGTTTCTACAAAGAAGCCAGGTGAGCGTGAACTGAATCTCCAGATCATTTGAGGTGTATTGTCATCTTAACAATATTAAGCCTTCTGATCCATAAACATGTGATTTTTTTTCCATCTTTTTTTTAGATTCTTTACTTTCAACGATGTTTTATAGCTTTTATAGCTTTCAGAGTATAAGTTTTGCTGTACTTTTGTTAAATTTAATCCTAAATATTTTATTCTTTTTGATGCAAATGCAAATGGAATTTTCTTTATTTCTTTTTCTGATTGTTCATTGGAAGTGTATAGAAATATAATTGATTTTTTTATATTGGTCTTATATATTGTATCCTACAACCTTGCTGAAATTGCTTATTAGTTCTAATAGTTTTTTTAATGGAATCCTTAGGATTTTCTATATACAGTCCCTTTTATTTTATAATGTTACCTTCAATAAGTAGAAAGTAGAAATGTCTTGACATAAAACCCTTGAAACATGTGACAGTCATTTGCTTTAAGGTTTTGATATCAATTTCTGGAATTCTAAATCGGAAGAGCTTCTTTGGAAATACAGTGGCCATTTAACACTCTCAGCTGTGAAAAGTAAAAAAAAAACTAGGCTGATTCTCCTGTGTTGCCCTGCAGCCATACTGAGCCTGTCAAACCAAATAACACATTCAATCTCATATAGTTTGAAGACTCAGACATCCAGAAATGTTTTAGAACCTCTTTCTCACTCTAATTAAAATCTTACTGCTCTGTCATTGGGAAAGAATGAGATCCGACATCCTGCAAACCATAAAAATATGTTTAAATTTTAGTGGGATTTCCTGTGTCTTTAAACCTTTCAAATGACATATATAAGATCTTGTGTAATAACACATTGACAAATATGTGGATTCCCTTTCCCATGAATATGATCTGATTTAGAGAATGTTAACTGACTATCACAGCTGACTGATGACAATTCTCTAAAATTAATTAGAGGTTAAAATTTTCAAAACCCAGTGTCTATGCTTTAAGCCACATTATGCGTCTACTTCAGCCTAAAACAAGTGAGAAATTTGAAAGGTGCTGACCTGGCTTTCCAGTCTCATTACCCCTCAAATGAGAAACATTGCCAGCCTAACACTAGAATTGGATGAAGTTACCTTTGGCAGCCCCAGAAGTTTTCTTGTCACTGTTAACAGAAGGTTTGTTTCTGTACAGGTTAAAGGATCAGATCTTAGGGGGAATTGACATGCTTTTGAATTACCTACAAATATCGGCTGTCAAGAGATTATATAGTAGTGTAGGTTAGCTGTTAACCAACCACGTACAGCTGATGGATTTCGTGATCCAGGATAATGAGTATTAGTCTTTATTGCTTTGATCTTGTATATATAGACATGGGCAAAAAAGAAAGAGAAAGACAGAGAGAAAAGAGAAGAAGCTTCCTTTGAAAAACAAGTTAGAAACTTTAAACCTAGTAATAATTATGTTGAATTGTCTTTATCACCATAATACTTGCCATATACTCTAAGTGGTTTTATCCTATGGGCATTTCATGTGACTCTTTCCAGTTCACACACCATATCTACTTTTGCACACATTTATTACTCATATACCATTTTGGCCCACATTGCAATGAAATGTAGTAACAATCACAAATCTTGAACTTCCTTACAGTGAACAAAAAATCAGGAAGTTCTGTTCTCAGATGGGCAAAGGGACTCATGATTAGTTTATAAGAATTGATTTTCAGACCAGACAGTTCAGGATAGAAAGGTTATGAGCACAAATAAACAGGATAAATATAAACATTGATCACACAACCCAGAAAATAGATGCATCTAGATAATTGTGGTGATATATCAGCTTTGACTACCACAGCTGCAGTCCAGGAAAGGATTGAATGATTATCTGTGATCTGCTGATGCCCATTCCCCGTTTCGCCTTGGTGATCTCAGGGAATTTTCAGTAGAAGAAACATATCCTACCTGAGCTTTGCTCTGGACCCAGGCTCTTTCATAATTTTTCTGAGCTACTCCTGAGTGTAAAGTCTAGCTTTTGAACAGTGTAGGTCATCTTAAGGTTTTGATTTGTTTTCGTCATTGCTTGCCATTTTAGTATCTGTCATTTTAAAGTCTGCTAAGAAATAGCTTTTCCATTTAGCAATCAGAAGTGTGGAAAAATAACATGCATGGTCCACTTTCCAGGGTGTCTTTTAGCAGTTACTTGTCAAATTTAAGTATTTTTTTCTTAATATTTCTGATGATGTTAATTCCTATGATTAAGACGAATTTAGTTTGTAGAATGTCACCACATATTAAAGTCTCACCAGCAATGTCTTCCAGTTTCTTCTAGGACATCCCTGGAAAGTTGGAATAACAGGAATAACTCAAAGCCAGATCATTTAACTTGAAATTTTGGAAAATTAGAGGTTACATATGTTTTCTATATGAACATGCAAATTATCCTGAGTGTGAAATCCTCTGTTCTGCATTATAGTTTATGTGTGTACTAATGCAAATATATGTGTATACATGTCAGTAAATTCTTACTTACAACTTAAGTCAGCTTGGCATTTTACCTTAAGTCATGCATCATTTTGTGTATAAAGGATATTTTGCGCATTTCTTTCCTGACACTTTATTTGCTCTCCTTAATCAGCGAAAAATTGATAGATAATTTTTATTATTTAATTATATTATATCATAGATAATTATTTATTATCTATAATAATCTATGAGAGATACAATTATCTCAAAGATAGATAACATTTAGAAACATGTTTCAAATCTGTATTCTTGTTACAAATTTGATAATAAATGTCCTATAGATGTAACTGCTTTGATGAGGCAACTTCTGGAACTGAATAGTAGACTCCTTGTTAACTTATAAAAGTGATGCTTGTCTTCCAGGAAGGCATATATCCAGTAAAGCTAAAATACATTAATTGTTCAGTCACAGTATTCAAGAGTAGAGCTAGAACACGGCCTTGTCTGATGCTAATAATAGGCGTTTTCTCTCTCAAGGAAGGCTTTGCTCTCTCCTCTCACTCTTAAAGTGATACTGTGATAAAATTCAGAAGGAACTTTTATTACTTACATCAGAGGCCAAAAGGTGCCTTTAAGATACCCTCAGGGTAGGAACTTATACAACCTGACCAATGAAGTCCTGTTGGAGAGAGAGAAGCTAAGCAAATGCACTGGGTTGCTTTGCTTGATTTCCCATGTTTGCTCTCTCTTTCTCTGTTCCTTTGGTTCCTGGTTTGGCTTTGCCTCTGGACTTTAGATTTTATCTCTTGGTATATCCTCATATGATCATTCATTTTTGGACCAAGCTTAGGTTTACATTCCTGTTACTGGCCCAGACTTAATTTCTGTCTAATGTCGTTAATGCTATGAATGACTGATGTTAGAGTTTAGAACATATAATTTGACCTATAAATAATTCCTGACTATAGATTTTAAAACTGAGAGTAGATCAATAAAATCTTTGAAAATCTTAACATCTTGACTGCTTTTCTCAGTGTAAAAGTGGACAGTGTTTAGCCTAAAACCTGCATTTTTATATGGGATATGGGATTGAAAGACTTGCACCTACAGTTAGTGACTAAGGAGAAAGACTGCTACTTTTGTCTGCTCTACCTTGCTTGACTTTTTGCAAAAGCTGTTTTTTAAGAAATGAGACACTTCTGTGTTCAGCTTACGTGTGGTTGTGGACACTTTATCAGGGTCCCTGCTCTGCGCCAGATTCCTTTGCTCCCTTGCAGTCTCTGGTACACCCCTGGGAGGCAATGGACTTCATATGCCCTTTGCTTTGTTTTTTGGTTCCTGCTTTGATTCTGTCTGATTACCTGGTCTACGCAGTCTGCTTCTATCTCGAGCAGGTTAACACATAGGCTACCAGAAACTTAATACTAAGTTATCTTTGTTATGGCTCAATTGAGATTCCTTTTCCTGATTGAAACACACATGTCTCTAGAGCAGTGTTTTCCAAACTATTCCATGAAACAGATCCATGGACTGTTAATTAGTCTTCTATGAGAAAAGGAGATTACTCTGGTCAAATGGCTTAAAAATCCTAAGTTCTTTGTGGGCACTCCCAAATAAATACTATAATATTAACTACTCTGAGAAGTCTCACAGAAACGAAGACCTGTCAGATGACTTGTGTTTGTTTCCTAAATGCCAATGTCCACAAAACCTCTTTTCTTTGGAATACCTACTCATGTCTCAAGGATCACCAGTTTTCTGTAGAAGACATTTTTGGAAATTATATTCTTAGAACTTGAACGATAAGTTAATAACCTTCTCCATCCACATCTTCAACAATAAGCTTTTAACAGGTTAATTCTGATTTAAACAGATCTCCTTACATTTGTATTATGTTAGATAAAAAATATATAATGTCAAAGGATTATCTATTTAAAACCAGGCAACTAGTGAATCAAAAAGTACTTGACAGGAGGCTATTTTAGTTTTGTCAATAAAATGTAAAAATAGATGTCTTAGAAATAAAGGACACAGTAATATGAATTAGTTCAGTTATTGCTATCTGTGTATTACCTATTAATTCACTTTTTTTTTTTCCTTTCTGGTTTTGGTATGAAACTGATGCCAGGATATTCTGGCATATTTGAGAAAAGTAGAAGATGTCTGGCCTTAATAATTTGAGGTTGAAACATAGGAAGGGCAAAGTTTAGGCATTCAACGTATTGCTTTCGGTAGAGATTGAGTGTCAATTCTAAAAGCTTTAAGACTCAGTAAGAGAATTCCATAGTGTGGATGCTTCACTATATCATTAGGTTTTTGAAGTGGACAAGGTAATGTTTATGTTAAACAGTTATGATTTAGAAAGGCTTAGACTTTTTTTTTTTGGAACAGAGTTAAAGTAAATGTTTTTCTTTTCCTTTTCTCATTATTTTGAAATGAAAAAACGCTTATGACATATATGATGACAGGCCACACATTATCTTTAGAGATGAATTGGTTTGATTCTCACCTTAGGGTAAACTCAATTAATGCCAGTTAAATCTTCCTTTTTTCATCTGAGTTACATGAAACCCAATGGTGATATCTCTTTCAATAAGCTTTTAGAATTTTATTTGCAATGTTTGATAAAATTTTACATATAAATGAAAAGGAAAATAGGTGGCCTTGGGGATAACAGAATTTAGTTAAATAAGTAAAATCATTATTTTTTGGAGATTGGATAGATGGAAATTGTATCCTCCAAACAAGTGAATTAAATCACTGTTTTGATATAATGTCAGATTTAACAAGAGTTTTTATATTAAAAGTTCTATAAGTAGTTCTTTATTGATTTAATAATAATAAGGGTACTCTCTTTTTAACCTGCCAGCACCTACTGAAGCCTTTCTTTCCTTTAATACCCCAAACATGTTTGCTATTTAAGATAGGGAAACCAGTTACCCAGAAAATCATGCCGTCATTTTTCTTCATTGGCCCTTTGGTATGGCGTTTGGAGAAGTTGATTTCTTCCATCATATGGACTAAAATTGCTGTTTGGAGAAGCAGAGTTTTCCTCAGTTAATTATATTTCTCTGCCTTGCTCTGGTTGGCTGATCACTCTTGTTACTGAAAAGGAACAGTACTCTTGCCTCATTGTAGAAGTACCTCCCAATGCAGAAAACGGAGGCAACAAAACTGATATTCCAGCTGTAATAACAAACCCAAGTGTTCCACCGTGGAAGGAAGCGTGCTGGCCTGCTGCCCTCTTCCACACTTACATTCCTTTCAGGCCAAATGCAAGTGTAATGCTGAGGTGAACGGGGCTGCTGAGGCTGCTTGGGGTGACGCAGTCTCTCTTGTCTGCCTGTCCCCAGGTTGCTTTGAGCCAAATCCATAGGTGAGTGAATCGCCTGTCCCAGACAACCGCTACCCAAAGCTCTGCAGCAGAGTTAGTGCTCTTTAATGTGCTGCTTGGGAAGGACGGAAGAAAAAGGGCCCCTTGTTTTTGAACAAGAACTTTAAATGCCATTCATTTAACAAATTATTAAGTACATACTATGCAACTGGTCCTGTGACCCTTAAGCTTTTAAAACTTAGCGGGAAGGGAGACATGCTAGGAATGGGGAGGGGGAATCTTTGTTCTTATAGTATATTTTTGGATGTGAGATTACTGTCCTTTGCCAGCCTAGGTAATTAAGGACAAAAACCCATTCTCACCTCTACCTTGCTTTTTTCAGTCAGGTAAAAGTCATTTATCTTTCTCTTCTTCAAATAGCTCTTATTGGGATTTGGCCTAGTTTCGTTGGTAGCATTTTTAGATTTGCAGTGAGAAGAGCTGATATGGGTGATTTGGCCTTTTTCCCCTGACTGATTTTTCTTGTGTTATAAAGCTAGGACACACGCACAGAGAGTAATGGCTCTACACATTTTAAACAATCCCTTGTTACATATGGATTTAGTTAGGTGAAGATCCAAATCATGAGAGCTCTGCATCCCAGCTGTCTAATGTCTCATAGAATCAGAGAGTGGCCTCAGTGAGATAGAAACAGGACCCACAGCTGCTGTAATAATGGGCTATCAGTATGTTAGCTTCCTCTCTACCTCGTTTTATACTCCTCCCCATACCTGCTATATTTGCTTAGGTATTCTCTAATTCTGTCTTGTTTAGCCACTTATGTGCTCATGTGTGAAAAGCATCATTTAATTCACATTGCATTTATTTCAGCAAGTTGTTATGTTAGTTACCCAAGTAAAATTCCAATTTAACAAACTCTGGCATTTCCAGAATACTTTATTGTGACAGGTTAAGTGATAATGAACATACTACTTGGGTCTAATGGAGCCTGGCGATGAACAAAGTAAATGTCCTGCCTTTCTTTGTTCATCAATAAGCAAATGTAAGAGTCTCTCCAGCCTAGTTAGAGCCCTTGCTAGCACATACAGTAACTCTGTGAGAACCGCAAAGGGCGCTCCTTCTGGGCAGACAGATTGCAAAAGGTACCCACCCTGGGCAGAGCAAGCAGAAAAAGGGTGCCCCTTCCTCCAGGAAGGCTTTGGTACCTTTGGCTGGTTGAATGGGATACTGGCCCCCGTACACTCTCAGCCCTGCCCAAGTGTAGGCCATGACCTGCCTAACTATCAAGGCAGCCCTGTGTCTAGGACAGGAAGGCAGGAAACAGCATTCTATTCTGCCTCTTTCCCGTCCCCCTCTTCAAACCCTGGAGGTCTTCTTGTTTTATTGTTTGCTTTGATGGGAGTTAATCCATTTTGATGGTAGAGATAGATGAGAGAGTCAGAGAATTACTATTTGATTTTAGGGTAGACAAAGAAAAATAACCTCAGTGACATTTCAATGCAAGTTTCTCTTTCCAACATGCAATGTTAATAAGTACCTCACAGCCTTTTACATTCAAGAGAAAACCCGTTTCCTGTCTGGTAAACCAAAGAATCATTTGGAAAAGTTTGTTCATTTTAAAGAACTGATTGTAACTTTATTATCAAATGACTGCTTCTATGGCCTATGGGAATATATGTATATAAAATGAAACTTTTCTGGCGTGTGTTCTCTTTTTTTATTGTGTTATTTCTTATCACTAGTAATAACAAAATGAGGTAACGTTGAGTTTTCTGCTTTAAAGTATAGAAGCTGCTACCTTGCCATGATAAAAAGAATTACGTGCTTTTCCCCATCTCCCATAAACAGAAAGGGACTGAATAGTAAAATTTAGACCCTTTTTCCTCTTCTGATTGCAGGTGATGTGTTCCACATCACTGCTCCCAATAAATTCACCTTTGAGGAGGCTGGAGAAGGGTGTGAAAACCGAGATGCCCGCCTGGCGACAGTGGGGGAGCTCCAAGCGGCGTGGAGGAGCGGCTTCGACCAGTGTGATTACGGGTGGCTGTCGGACGCCAGCGTTCGCCACCCTGTGACTGTGGCCAGGGCCCAGTGTGGAGGTGGTTTACTTGGGGTGAGAACCCTGTATCGTTTTGAGAACCAGACAGGCTTCCCTCTCCCTGATAGCAGATTTGATGCCTACTGCTTTAAACGTAAGTGTTTGGTACCTTTTTAAACATTACAGATTAAAAAAAAAATACTTCGAAGCCGTGCAATTGATGTTCAACTAGCCATCGGAATGATTCCATGTCTTGCAGTGTGTGCACGGAATGGAAACAGTTCAGTGACTTTCAAAACCAAGGAAATGCAACAGCAGTGATACGGTTAAAACAAGAAGTTTGACAAATGGTGTTTTTAGAGAGGATGAGGAAATGTCAGGTGAAGGCCTTAACTGTGATGCACTGCACTTAGAACCATAGAACATGTTTCTGCGTACTTGATTTACATTAATTGCAGCCCTTGAATGCAATTAGATTGTTGACGCTGTAATGCTGGGACCAACTGTGGCTGAGTTGAATCCTTGAATTCTGTTTATTTCGTCTTTGTTTGCTGTCACCCTTTCTTTTAAATGGCGGAGGATTTAAATTTCAGTAATTGCAGGTGAGTACTTGGAGCTGACGTGGATAATACCTAAAACTGAACCATGCTATAAATAAAAATCTTATTTTATCTCATTTTATTTCAAATAATGGAAATATGTGCCTTCTAATGCTTAACTCTCTAGTATCACATTGAAGTACAGTATATGTTTTTTGCAAGCCTTAACATAAATAGGCTATCTTCAGTCAGGTTTACTACTTAAAATGGATTTTAAGTAACATTTCTCAATATTCATGATATAATTATTTTAATTCTTCAGATGTCCTTAAATTATTTTAGCACTAGTAGTCACATGCTATAGTGCTTGTAGAATGCTTAATTAAACAAGCAAGTAATCCAGAGTCTCACTGTGATATTTAGTAGGATCTATATTGTGCCAGCAAAACAAATATCTCCTAGAATTTTTGGTGACCTTGAGTATGTTCAAGATAGAGCCACGTTATATTGAAATACAGTGAGAACTTTTTACTAAGTTTCCAATATATATTGTTATAGCGATACATACAGTCATCCCTTGGTATCCATGAGAGATTGGTTCCAGGACCTTGGGAATACCAAAATCCGCAGGTGCTCAAGTCCCTTATATAAAGTAATAATTGCATATAACCTATACACACCCTCCTGTATACTTTAAATCATCTCTAGATTACTTATAATACCTATACTATGTAATAGTATATAATACCAACTATGTAAATAGTTGCTGGCACACAACAATTTCAAGTCTTGCTTTTTGGAACTTTCTGGAGTTTTTGGAACTTTTTACTTATTTTAATCAGAAGTTGGTTGAATCCTCGGATGTGGAACCCATGGATATGGAGGGTCAACTGTAACTGAAATGAGTAGAAAATACACTAGCTTATTTTGTAATTGGTTTCTGAAGTGAAATATACAGACATTCTTCATCAACCAAAAAGACACAGAACTGGGATGTCTTGAGTAGTCAGGAGAATAGATGTTAGTGCAACAGAAAGGTATGGTTTCACATACTGCTATTTCCCAGCTAAGGTACTTCTGTTTGGATCTCTTCCTGTAAACTCAACTTTCTGAGTGTTAAAGCCACGTGTTGTGTATCAGTGTGATACAAGCTGGCCATGAAAAGCCATTGAAAATATTAGTTTTTGTTCCTAGGCCCCGAAACTACAGAAAAAGTCTTAATCATTTTTAGGAAAACAAACAAGCATCAACAATAGTAACAAAACCTTATCCCTAGAAGTAGAAAGATATCATTCCTTTAAGCCATATACCCATAATGGGTTATGGGTATATTTTCAAGTAGTTTAAGCTTTAAAATCAGTTTTACACTAAGTGACTGATGTGATTAAGGAAGAAAATCAAATCTGTGTGTGTGTGTTGGAGAGGGGATGGGGAAAGGTGGGTTAGAGAGGTTAAAGTAAGGAAGGAGTTGAATTATCCAGCATGACTACCTTGTTTGATTTTATTTTCTTGTGCATTATAAACGTGGCACTAGAAAACTTTTAAACATTTTTGTTCTTCTTGAGAATAAATTTAAACCAAAGCCTGTCTGTAGCCGCAAAGAATTCATCCTGATGTGTTTTAAATTATTTATTTAAATAAGGAATTCACATGAATGTACAAAATAATAATCTAGTTAGATTCAAATAAAATAACCACCTAGTAAAAATCTATATAAAATATGAATAAAATTTGAAAGTTTAGGTCCATTTTTTTCTTCCTAATTCATTTGAATCTATATAACTTAGAAATATATAATTGGCAAATATAATGGATTCAAATTTTCATTTTTCTCCCCATCTAAGCTAAAGGCTAGATTCTTATTTAGTTCTTCTGTAAGACTCTACCATACTCAAAATTTATTCAGCATATAAAAGTTTAAGACAGTTTAGTCATACATAAAAGCCTTCCTTAAACCACACACAATGCCAACAGCCTCCCCAAATTTCTAATTCGTTTTTCAGAGATTCTTTTAAAATATACATTTTTTTACTTTGAAAAATATTCTCAAAATGACTTGCCTGCTGTCCAGTTTCCCACATAGTTGAGTAGTGACTAAATTTATGGAGTTAAAGTTGGTAAGAGTTATGGCCTTAAGGACAATTCCAAAAGTGATTTCAGAGATGTACAGCTGGCTGGTTAAGTAGAAGAATTTAGAAATATAAGGATATTTTTCTTGTTTGCTTTTACCAAAAGTAGAAAGTGTTTTTAAGGCCACTTCATGGTGAATAAACAATACCAAATCTCACTTTGCTCTAATTCCCTTTTCCTTCTCAAATCACTGAATTAACAATGGCATTGTTAATCAGCCATTAACAATGGCTGATGATAAATATAATTAGAATCTGAAAAACAAGTAAATTAATGTCCTTATGAAATAAAGTTTTCCTGTACATTTCCCCTTGATGGTTAAATTGTGCACTTTTCATTTTTCTTTGACCTCAGAGTTAAGCAAGTTCTATGAAATAGAGTTATGCAGGGCTTTGAAGGATCATCCATACTCCCCAATTTAAGTGAATCAAAACTATTGATGACTCATAATAACCTCTCATTTAATATTATTAAAGATCTCCAGGAGAGGGAGATAGGGAATGTTTCCTAGAAAACCCATTCCAATATCCTATTACTATCACTCTCAGTTTTTCCAATTATCTAAATCCTTTGCATTAGAATTTGAGTTCATCTTTCCTTCTTAAATTGGAGACCAAAATCTAAATTACAGCATTTCTACTATTGAAAACAACTGTTCGGTTGTCCCTCAGTGTCTCCCTCAGTTGAAACAATTTCCTTGTTCTGAAATTTTAATTTTGAGGCCTCTAATCACCTATGCCGTCTTGCTTTGAACCCTCATTGTTTTTCACATCCTTCTGTTGGATTAAACTTGGAGCTAGAGATAGTGGTCTAGAGAAGGCTAAGTAAGTACCCACCACATCCTATGCCATCTTTCTTATATATTTGTCCACTTTTACAATTGACCTGCCCTTCTAACCTATGGTTAGTATATTATATTTTTTGTGCCCTAGATCATAATCTGACCATAGTGTCAAAACTTATCCTTCCCAAACTGGTATTTTTTTAGATGTCTCTGTTTATTGAATTTGAATTGGTTAGCATTCAATCACTCGTAAAACTTTAAAAGTTAATTTGAATTCTAATCTCATTGTTCCAAACTTTACTCTTTCCGCAACCATGAACCCGGAATCAACTTATTGAATATCCAGTGATTTCCCTATAATGTAGGCAGTATGGGTATAAGTTAAATCGACCATCATGCTGCTAATAGGGTTTTTATCTTTTATTAGGAAAATCTGCCTCATGTCTCACAACAGAAGCACTGGAGAAGATAGTCCATAGGATATAAAATACCATAAAGTACAGTGATGTGAAACATCTGTGTGGCAGACAGCTGCAAATGTTGGAAGGGAGCTTTTGTGGGAAAAGAATCCTGCTGCTTTCTGTTGCCTTCCTCGATAATGAAGTTGAAGGGACACTGGTAGTTTTCCAGGGCAAAAATTTCTCCATGTGAATCCTCCTTCTGGAGAGACACTTTTAGAATAATGTAGAGTTGTGCTTTCACCTTTGTAATAGTCATCATTAATACACTGGCATTTATTCTTAAGATATTTCTTTGTAGATATTTGTGTTTTTTAAAATTAGTTCCTTTGTTTTGGAATGGTTGAAGCAAATGGTGCAGATGCTCAGATATACTGAGTTGTGATGGAAATCAGCTGTTAAGTTGATGAAAAAGCAACCCAACCCCAAAAGGAAGTCTGAGGTTTTCCATTCCAAATAGTAGAATTAATCAACTTAATTATAAGCAGACTTTTAAACAGGGCTCTCAAATTATTGAAAACCCTTGGTTTTGAAAACAAAGTCACATAGATCCTACCTTTGTAAAGGAGATTCTCTGAGACATACTACTGTCATATTACTGTGTTCCGGGCCTAGAGGAAGGCAACACCAAACAGTTCGGTAATAATTGATAATGACAGGCAGTTACGTAGTTTTTGAAATCTGAGTCGTTCATTTTTAAAATGCTATAAAATTATTTTCATAGCACTGTGGAAAGTTGTTAACGTAGAACTTGGAGCATAGGAAGACCTGATTCACAGGCTCTCTTTTGGCCCTATTGCAGTTATCACCTCCTTTTAAGTGAATTTCATCAGCTATGGAACTACTCAGAGGGAAAAAGCAAAATTAGCTTTTTTATTGTTGTTAATAATAACATGATTAAATTTTCTCTAATGTGCAGTGTGCTAAGTGTTTATATTATGTTTCCATGGGAACTTTCTCTATATGTACATTTTACTGTTTCCCCAAAGAATGCAGTTATAAAACAAACATGATATTTGGCAGTTAAATGAGGTAACAGTTATGGAATTTCAGAGGATAGAGAATTGAATGAAAAGAAAAATAGTCAACCTCACTTAGGTTCCTTAAGTTGTTCATGTCAATCAAAATAACAAAAGCTTCTTCCAGGAAATGAATGCAGAAAAAGCTTTCTTAAAAAAAAGGAAAAAAAAAGTTATTTAACATGTTTTTGAAGAGTGCGATTCTTTTTTGTTCTGTTGTTTAGTTTTGTTTTAATACAAAGGGATAAAAAGTGGCAGACTAAAGAATTTTTAACTACATCATAATGAAATGGCCCCCAAGTTTTTGTTATAAAACTGATGAATCTGGGCTTTAAAATGGTCTGGGAAATGACAACAGCTAATAACAGCTCATACCAGACAAAAAATGAGGAATCTGTTACAGCTCAAGTCTGATTTACAACAAAATCACATCATTTTATCATTAATTTTTTAAAATAGACTTTATTTATTAGAGCAGTTTTAGGTTCACAGTAAAATTGAGTGGAAGATGCAGAGATTTCCCATATATTCCCTGCCTCCATTCATGCACAGCCACCCCCATTATCAACATCCCCCATCAGAGTGGTATGTTTGTTACAACTGAGGAACCCACATGGACACAACATAATCACTCGAAGTCCATATTTTACACTAGGGTTCACTCTTTGTGTTGTACGTTCTGAGTTTGCACAAATATATAATGACATGTATTTGCCATTCTAGTATCATACAGAGCAGTTTCAGTGCCCTAATATCATTAAGTTTTGATGGAGTAGCTGGAGCTCAAAAGTATCCAGTTTTGTTTTCCAAGGACTCTGGTTTGGGGATTATTAAGAGTAAGCCACAAGATATTACAGGTACTACAGATATTACAACTTTTATCAGGGGAACAGACATTACCCATACAACTAGTTTTAAATCATACAGGATGTAGCAAAACAATGACTACAGATTTCCTCAGATCAGTTCCTTCTGAGTCTAGTGGCAATCAGTTTTTGATTTTTGAAAATCTGAATTTAAAAAAAGGAATAACAAAATCTTTATGTGCTAAGCTGCTGCATTTTCTTTATGTTGAGATGGAATCTTATCTACAACACTGTCACTTTTATACACAACTTAAATTTCTTTAAACAGGCCAGGCCATTCTCTGTAAATCTGGAGGCATTATAATGTAGCATTTTATGATGACATGTTACTTTATATTGCCTGAGCCCATTCTTTCTGATGCTCAGGGTTGTTTCCAGTGATTTGTAATTACAGAGCTAAAATATATCATGTGGGTACTTTACTTCCTGTTCTATGTTTGCATTTCCTGCTAAAAGTAAGGCTGGAACCAAGACCCTTAAGAGTTACAAACATAATGTGTAGAACATAGAACAAGATGTAGAACTACAACAAATGCCAAGCAGCCTCGGCCAGAGGCATTTTATTATTTATTATAAACAAGGCTACTCTGCAGATTTGAAAGGAATATGAAGACAAATGTCCAACACCGGGGATCAAGTGAATAGTGGTGTTAATATCCTGTTTTTATGAAAGCCTCCACATTATGGACAATGTAATCATTGATATGTAACTTGGGTACATTTGATGTGGCTTTTTTGTTGTTTTGCAATCTGAGGCACTCCCTCTCCCCAGAGACATTATGTAGCTAGAGACAGAAGCCTCCAGAATAGTAGCACTAAGTTCTCCTACTAGACTTCAAGTTGGTGCTGTAGCTTCTGATAAATAACGTACCTACTGTTTCCAAACTCTGCATTTATTTATTTATTTATGTTTAACTTCTCCTTATCTTAACTTCCCTTAGCCAAGAACAGTCCCTTAGCCAAGTATTCACTTCCCTTAGCCAAGAACAGTCATTCATACCTATGGGTAAAACCAGTGTTAACCCTTTCAATATAAAACAAGTGATCAATTTGTGATGATTAAATGTTCAATTGTCTGTCTTCAGATTAATTTAAGTATAGTTTTTAGACTCCTCTCCATCAGAAAACACTTTGGGGTTGCCCCAAAGTACACAACAGCACTTAACAAACACACTGGACATACAACTTTTTATTAGTGACTTGTCTAATCAACTCTTTGAAATTATTTTTCTAGCTAAACAGAATATATCAGAGGCTACAACCACCGAACTGAATATGCTTGCAGAAACTGCCTCACCCACTTTATCAGAACTACAAATGGGACCCGACAGAGCTACACCAATCGTCCCTTTAATCACTGAATTACCTGTCATTACAACAAAGTTCCCTCCTGTGGGAAATATAGCCAATTTTGAACAGAAAGCCACAGTTCAGCCTCTAACTATCACACACAGAATAGCCACAGAATCACCCACGCCCGATGAGAGCACTAAGAAGCCTTGGGATATGGACTATTACTCACCTTCTGCTTCAGGACCTCTTGGAAAGCCAGACATATCTGAAATTAAGGAGGAAGTGTCCCAAAGTACAACTGTCATCTTCCATCATGCTACTGATTCATTCGATGGTGTCAAGGAAGATATACAACTACGAGAATCAGTTACACAAATTGAACAAATAGAAGTGGGTCCCTTGGTAACATCAATGGAAATCTCAAAGCACATTCCTTCCAAGGAATTCACTGTACCTGAAACGCCATTTGTATCTACAACAATGACCCCGGAATCCAAAACTAAAAAGAAAGCAGTAAGCACAGTCTCTGAATCAGTGACCACAAGCCACTTTGGGTTCACCTTGGGAGAAGATGATGGTGAAGACAGAACATCTACAGTTAGATCTGGTCAGAGTACCTCGGTCTTTAGCCAAATACCTGAGGTCATTACAGTATCAAAGACTTCAGAAGACACCACCCGCACTCAGCTAGAGGAGGTGCAGTTAGTCTCAGCATCGACGAGTTTTTCACCTGTAACTATGCCCAACAGTGATGGGTCATCCATGGACCACTGGGAAGAGAAACAAACTAATGGTAGGATAGCTGAAGATTTTCTTGACCAGTATATGTCCACCACACCTTTCCCATCACAGCGTCATACTGAAGTAGAATTGTTTCCTTATTCTGGTGATAAAAGACTAGTTGAGGGAACATCCACAGTTATTTATGCCTCTCCACAAACAGGAAGAGAAAGAACAGAAACACTAAGACCAGAGATGAGAACAGTTACTTATACAGATGATGAAATACAGGAAAAGATCACCGAAGATTCATTTATAGGAAAAATAGAGGAAGAAAGCTTCTCTGGAATGAAGTTCCCTACAGCTTCTTCAGAGCAAATTCATCATACAGTGTATTCAGTGGGAATGACCAAATCTTTTGATTCCCCAGCCCTGACAACAACAAAGCTAAGTGTGGCACCGGCGGAGGCAACAGGTGTGGAGAAAGACTTTACGACAACTCCAAATGGATTAGAAACAGATGGCTATCAAGATACCACAAAGTATGATGAGGGTATTACAACAGTGCATTTGACTCAAAGCACTTTAAATGTGGAGGTGGTTACTGTATCAAAATGGTCATTGGATGAAGATAATACAGCATCAAAGCCTTTAGGGTCCACAGAACATGCAGGCTCTCCAAAATTGACCCCTGCCTTACTCACCACTATGGGAGTGAGTGGAAAGGATAAAGAAATCCCAGGTTTTACTGAAGATGGAAGAGATGAGTTCGCTCGTATCCCAGATAGTACTCAAAAGCCATTAGAGTTTACTGAGGAAGACACAACAGACCATAAAAAATTCACAGTCAGATTTTGGCCAACTACATCAATTGGCATCACAGAAAAGTCAACTTTGAGAGATTCTACGACTGAAGAAAGAGTTTCTCCTATCACAAGCATGGAAGGCCAAGTTGTTCATGCAACCATAGAGGGAAGTGCTTTGGATGAAGGAGAAGATATGGATGTCTCTAAGCCTGTATCTACTGTCCCCCAATTTACACACACTTCAGATGTGGAAGGATCAGCATTTTTTAATTATAGTAGCACCCAGGAGCCTACTACTTATGTAGACACTTCCCATACCATTCCTCTTTCTGTAATTCCCAAGACAGAATGGGGAGTGTTGGTACCTTCCATTCCATCAGAAGGTGAAGTTCTAGGTGAACCCTCTCAAGACATACATGTCACTGATCAGACTCACTTTGAGGCTACTATTTATCCTGAAACTATAAGAACAACAACAGAAATTGCACAGGAAACAACTCAGGAAGAATTTCCATGGAAAGAAGAGACTCCAGAGAAACCAGTTCCTCCTCCCAGTTCTACAGCTGACACAGCCAAGGAGACAACAACACCCTTGGATGAACAAGAGAGCGATGGGTCAGCATATACAGGCTTTGAAGACAGATTGGTGATAGGTTCCGAGGGAGTCCCAGTTTTAGAAACAACTCCAACTGGAAAAATTGAGCAGAGTATGTCTTATCCACCTGGTGCTGTCACTGAGCCCAAAGCAAAAACAGATGGTGTGGTAACACTAATACCAAGCATGGGGCCAAAGGTATCTTTAAGCCCAGGGCCTGAACAAAAATATGAAACAGAAGGTACCAGTCCAAGGGGATTTGTATCACCTTTTAGCACCAGTGTTACCTGGCTTATAGAAGAAACCACTACTGAGAAAATAGAGAAAACATCCCTAGATTATACAGATTTAGGCTCAGGATTATTCGAAAAGCCCAAGGCCACAGAACTCCCAGAATTTTCAACAGTTAAAGCCACGGTTCCAGGTGATATCACTACTGCTTTCAGTTCAGTAGACAGACTTCACACATCTTCAGCATCCACTGAGAAGCCGCCTCTCATTGACAGAGAACCTGATGAAGAAACAACCAGTGACATGGTAATCATTGGAGAATCAACATCTCGTGTTCCTCCCACTACCCTTGAGGATATATTAGCCAAGGAAACAGAAACAGATATTGATAGAGAATATTTCACAACTTCAAGTACTCCTTCTGCCACACAGCCAGCAAGACCACCCACTGTGGAAGGCAAAGAAGCCTTCAGACCACAGGCACTTTCCACTCCAGAACCCTCAGCAGGGACAAAATTCCACCCTGACATAAATGTTTATATTATAGAGGTCAGAGAAAACAAGACAGGTAAGTCTTTGCTTTCTAGACATAGCAGTCAAGGCAACCAGCATTTTATCTTGAAAATTACTTTTGGAAAAAAAATATCAACATGCCAAATGCTGCCAGTAGAAGATAACTGGAGTGTGAAAAAATTCTGTTTTAGCTTCATGTATTTGTACAAGAATTGGAAGAATATGTTAAACAATTGGAAGAATGTTAGATATTATTTTATTTTAAAAGTCATAAGAAGCCCTGCTTTGTCATCTAATATAACCAAATCATCACTGTTACATCACTTCAGAACATGCAGAACAAAATGTTTTAATTTCAGTGTCTTTCCATGTGTTACTACTCAAGTGTAGTACTAGACTGTGTTAACATTCCATTGGTCTTTAACTATTAACCTTCAGTACTTACACTGTGGACAGCTAAAACCGTATTGCATATGCCTAGGGCTGATAAAAAGACATCTAAAGGTTTGTTTTGGGTTTTCTCTTCCATGATTTGCAGGTTTATTATACAACTTTTGGGGTGGGTAATGTGGGTCTGTAGTTTAAATGTTATTTTAAAGAAAGTTGAACGTATTTTCAAGCTGTAGTCTTTGGGTATTTTAATGAGGCTTTACATATTTAGAACAAATACCAATCTAGCTCAGTTCTAGGAAATGCTGTCATCTATTGTGTCAAATATAATTTCAGAAAGTGGATATGTCAGCATTACTTCTGTTCCCTAAAAACCAGGCTGTAATTTTATTTATTTTATGATTTAGTTATTTTGTCTCTAGGAGTATTCACAGTGCCTTCTATTCTGTTCAAATATTTTATACATCTCTCTGGCAAAATTCTTAAAAGCTGTTTCTTTACATTGATTAATACTTGCAATTTTTATCATCAAACATAACTTATTCCTTCCTAAAGGTCAGTCAACTGTATCTTCTAAATTCAGTAAGCTGAATTGCGAATACATAGTGTATGCAATTCAATAGATCTATTCAGGTTTATTTGTCTTTTTTTAATTTAGAAGATCATTGATTTTAGTTAAGTTGCTGTGTTTTAGTTTTAATATGTGGATTAAAGGAATAAATACTCATTTTTCCTTGACCTGGCTCTGAGAAGTCAGGCTAGAAGAATGATCTTGAGCAGGTTTTCTCTCTTAATGTTGGGCTATACCCCTCAAGGTGTCATTTTTCTTAAGAGGGATGCTACCCTCATTAGCCTGCTCAGGGGTGCACCTGTTGGGAACACAGGTGGCTCTAATGTCAAGTCAGCTGGCTTCCAGTGCTGTTAGATGGTAACTTGGCTTCTATCACCCAGAACTTTCTCAGTGTAAAAGTTCATGTGGGGCAGTGAACAGTAGAGGAGAGAATACACTCCCAGAATATTGACGTTAATCTCCACTTCCCAATACCGTTGAACCAGGCCAGGATTGGAGCATTATTTTCCTGGTAATAATGCTGTTTCTTGGAAACCATAACATATTTCTTCTCTCTTACATTCCTCTTCCGCCTCTTGGAGCTGGAGTTGGAGAGAGGAGGCGAGCTGCCAAGTAGTGGGAATGAGGATTCCTGTTAGTAGGGTTGGAAAAGTGACAAGAAGATATTACTGTGAAAAAGAAAGAATTGAAGAGAAGCATAGGGATTACTATGAACGCTTAATTTGAGAATTAAAAAAATAATACTTGAATGACTAACTATACAGAAGTTTTTCCCAATTTAGATTACTCTCTTGTTAGTGTAGACACTACATTGAATCAAATGATATAGAAAATAGTAAAAAAATGTTCTGCATTTAAAAACTCTTCTAAATGGGAAACTGCGTTCAGGTGAGGGTGATCAAATTACAAAATGGAAAAAGTGAAAGTCAATCTCCGTGGAAGAATTGGCAGTCATCTGGGAAAAACAAAATCTAAGTTTATAAATGCTTACTTGAAATGGAGGGTCTGAGTAACCTAACTCAGAAACCATTTATACAAAGCGTGTATTTTTATCTGAATTGTCAGCTTAATTCAGCTGGGTCTGGGAAACACAACTAGGTGTTTCCTCCTCTTTCTTCCACTTTTAAAACATGTGACCATGATTTCCCTTCAAACTAATTTTCATTCAGCGTTTATAACAATGGGTCAGAAAACTCTGTGGAAAGGGAATACTTGGTTATCTCCTTCGGCACGGGGTTCCAGTGAGTGGCGCGGGGTCTGGGGGTGAGGATAGGACATGTCTCTATCTAGTTCCCTCCCTCCACCTCTCTCTCTTTCCCACCATCCCAGCCCCCTCATCTATCTGGCTTTTCCGTGTGCTTTATACATGCCATTCTCCTTAAGAATAAAAACACTGTTTATTGTCTTGATAAGACAATGAGGTTGACTCAGATCCAACTGCTTTACTTATACTCATTTGTTTCCTATGAAAAATTTAATTTTTCAAGGATTTTTCATTTTGACAAGGGCAAACCCTAAAGCAGATGTTAAATTAATGAGTTTTAGGGCAGGTGTACATTAATAAGGAAAAATACATATGTGCCTGGAAAACCAACCTTTTTATGTATTAAGGCACATTTTTCCAAGCTGGAAAATCCTTGGTACATGTACAAATTTATATAAATCTATTCATAAACATAAAATTGAACTCTACACATACTCTATATTCAAGTAAGCAAAAATACCACGCATGCTACACTAAACCAAGGCATTCATAATTTTTTTGCTACACTCAGCCACTCATAAATCTTGATTTTTTAGAAAAAATTTTACTATTATGAAACAAAACATGCTATGCAGGACATGTTTATGTTATAATTGTTCCAGTGGATCTTAATAGCAACTTAGGGTGCTATTGCTAGAGAGCAACTGTAGTTAGCAGTTAAACAAAATCTGAAGGAACTTTTCAGCTCATAAAACTTTTATGAGCTGAAAAATGCTATAGGGTGGGTTTAACAGTGGTTCAGGGGATACTGGAAATATGACTCCTGTCTATTTCAGGAGTGATTTGCACACCTGCATTTGAAAAATTATTGAAAGGTTTTCTTTGTGAACATATATGAAGTCTATAGAGTTTAAAGGCATAGGAAGAGTTTTATCAATTCTGGACTTTTTTTCCTTTTTTTTAAAGAATGCTCCTCGAAATCATCTGAAATGTCACAAGTTAGTGTAACAGGATTCTGAATGTTTTTAAAAGCTGATATACTGTACCTTTAACTCAGAGAATAATGTGGAAGTGTACAGATATTAAATTTAACATTATTATGCAAATGTTCATGGTTATAACCTTAAAATAGGTGGCTTATTAGTTTTTTTAAACAAGTTTTAAACAAGTGTATACTACATACTATTTCTCAGGCCTGCTTGTTATTATTTTCTTGCCAGGCGTTCCTTTCTGCTAGTTTTATAATGTGTATCTATCCAAATCTAAGTGTAAGACAGGTATTAAGCCAATATTAAACTAAAATGGTATATATATATTAAATATTGATAAAATTATTAATGAAATGGCATTAAAGATTAATGAGATTTTGAGAAGAATAATTTTGGCCTCTAAATTAGAGTTCATTTTACTCTGTTTCCTTATTGAGAATTATGGTACTTTATTGCTGACATCATTCAGAAATAATTCCCATATGATTAATCCCATCTGCAATTTTGTTTGTACACTTGAGAAATGTATATAGAGATAAAGATTTATTTTCTGAATATGATGCTGTTGAGGAGAGGGTAAAGAATAAGGGACGTTAGTTCTGAGAACAGGGGATATCTGGGTAAACGCCAATATTTATACCATTGATTGTACGGCCATCATTTTTTAAAAGGTAATATTAGCCCAAGATAGCCTCATATAATTTTTTAAAATCACATTTTTCATTTTTATAGAATTTATTATGTAGGAAAATTATTTTCAGAGTTTTAATTACAGGATCAGATTCCTTTCTTCAAATAAAATGTTATTCAGGGCCTCTATATTTTGAGTAGATAAAAAGAGTGGCTGTTCCGGTTAGTGTTTGAGGGGGATATCAGGAGGCCCACTTTCTTGGGACCTCTGCCTCACCCCCAGTGACAGTTTCTAAAGTAACGTGCCTCAGAACACAGCTAGAAAGAGAATGATAACATGTAGGTAATTCAAAATAAGCAGCAACATTTAATTCCTGAATGAATTGATTTTTTAAAGTAAAAACATTTTCTAAATTGGCCTAATTATCCATCTATCACTATAATGATACACATTTATTAACTTTTACCTTTGAATAACTCTGTATGATCCCGTATAAAACAAATTAAGCAAATCTAGCTTCAATCTTATTGATAACTATGTGTAAACAAAATCATAGATAATTACATGTCAGAGTATGTGCAGAGCAAAGTCATCAAGCACACACTTAGAGCTTGATACTTTCAGACCACTTTTTACATATTTTATCATGTTTAAACCTCAGAGATAATTTGTGAGGCAAGTAGGGAAAGTATCGCAGATGGGCAAACGGAGGCACACTGGGTCTGACACTTTGGCACTGGTCTATGTCTTGGCGCTCCTTGGAGCATTTTTGCAGTGAGGCAATTCTCTCCCCTGATGAACTCATAGGAATAATGACTCTCTATTGGCTCAGGTGCCAGCCTGTCCATCAATTTCTGAAAGAACATAGACTCTGGAAAGACTGGCTTCTTGCTGGCATTCTATTGGTTTTAAAGCAGATGGCTTATATTTAGTTTGCTGCTAATATGGGACACTGTGTATGCTATTCAGATACCTGCTATGGCAAGAGAACAGCATGCTGAAATCAGTAGCTCTGATTCTGGGCTGTTTCTCTCCTGCAGAATTTTGGAGCACTTCCCTGAAAGTGGATGGATGGGGCGGGTGCCTGCACATTTGAGTGGTTCCCTTTGCTGGGCTCCAGCTGTGGCTGCCTTCCAGAGAAGCACATTTTTTTCTGCAGGGAATTAGGATGGCTTCCCCCATTTCTTCTTGGCTGTCTAGAAAAGGATTGAGTTCTTCTATTAGTCAAACAGTGAAAAAAGAAGAGACTGTCTATCTTCCTTTCGCTTCTATAGTAGGAAAAACAGAATTGACCTTAATGTTTCTAAATTAGTAATGAGCTTAACACTGCACTACAGACCAAAAGTTACCTTTTTACAAAGTCCTCCTAAGTGAAATATTTTGTATGTATAACACATACGGTCCCATAGAGACACACATACAAACATACATAGAGTCTCAATTTTTTAAAGCTTTTTTTAAAAAAAAATTTATTTTATTTAATTTATTTTTGGCTGTGTTGGGTCTTTGTTGCTGCACCCGAGCTTTCTCTAGTTGCCTCGAGCAGGGGCTACTCTTTGTTGCGGTGCGCAGGCTTCTCATTGCGGTGGCTTCTTTTGTTGCGGAGCACGGGCTCTAGGTGCGCAGGCTTCAGTAGTTGTGGCTCGCGGGCTCAGTAGTTGTGGCTCTCGAACTCTAGAGCGCAGGCTCAGTAGTTGTGGCGCACGGGCTTAGTTGCTCCGCAGCATGTGGGATCTTCCCAGACCAGGGCTCGAACCCGTGTCCCCTGCATTGGCAGGCGGATTCTTAACCACTGAACCACCAGGGAAGCCCGACTCTCAAATTTTTAAGTGCTCTATAAATATTTTATTAACCCACTAATCTCAAGGAAAAATTTAAGAAATTGAAATTGTATTTCTCACAGGTTGAGTTTTACTAATAAAAGAGATGTTCCATAGATAGCTAAAAGGAACTTGTTGTCTTCTTCCTAACGTGAACCAATACCTATTCTTTCTGAAAATGGCATTTGCAATTACAAGTTGCTATTATCAAAACTACTACTGAGGTAGGGCGTTAACCAAAGGCAGGTACCACTTAGTTCTTATTGGCAGTGACCTCTAGAGAAAGGCATACACTGTCTTCCAGCAGAGTGCAGTCAATCAAGGGTTCTCTTCAGGTAAAGCTACAACATGCCTTGTTCTTTAACAGAATTAAAAGGGGCACAAACAAATAAATAAACATAAACCGTAGGCCCTGCTCCCAAGGATTTTAAGTGCATTTTGGGGAACCAGTATTAACACAATCAAATATAATTGCAGTACAGAAACACATAATTACACACTTGGTATGAGGTACTAATTGTGAATGGCAGATGAGGTCAGCAAAGAAGGAATCAATGAAGGCAGGGGATTCAGAGAATAGTTCATGAGGAGGAAGATATATAAGTTAGTCCTTGTTGGAGGGGTAGATCAAAAATAAATTACCAGAAACTGGTTATTAGCCGATTGCTTCCCAATAGAAGCTCACCAGTGGGGCTAAGGAGCCCCAAGTACAATCAGGCATTTTTCCAGATAGGGCTGGGATGACAGAGTGGGCGTCCCTCCTTCAGAAGATGAATGCCTTCTTAGGATTCACCTAGAAACCTATACAGATTCATGGATACCAGAGATATTCAGGCAACTTCCTCAGGAGGGATTGTTCTCACATTTTTCTGTTTTTTAATGATTGATACTTTTTGATAAAGATAGTGTCTTCTGTAAGTTAAATACGTTGAACTTTTCAAAATACATCCCTATGAAGTATCACGGTTCAGAGTTACACACTTGTAAAGTTAAATGACAGAAAACTACTTTTTAAAGAGTGGGCTGCACGTTCTAAACGGTGATCTATAGGTTTATGATATCTTAATTCAAGTGAAATTTGAATCACTAATATTACAGAAGCAGGTGCTGTAAGTTGGGGAATCTAGAGTCAGTCTCTCCTTTGATTCTCGGCAATGCGGACCCAGGAATTTCTCAAATTTTCTGTCAGAATTTTTTGCCAGTAAAATGGATGTAGTGGCGATTATTGTATAAAAAGAATAATATTTCCTAAATTCTGACCCATACTCTTTTTTCCAAACCACAGGGATTATGAAATAAAAAGATGATTATATATATATAAACACATATATGTATCCAAACATATATATGATATACACGTATTCAACAAATAGATAATTGCCATACACTAAGTACTACGCTAGAACTGGATTTTTGAAGCACACTCTGTCTGTGATATTCTGAACGACCATGGATAAGTAGTTGGTTTGCTCCATGGGATACATGGAAGACTCAGTTGATGTAGTGGAAAGAACCTTTGGAAACAGACCTGGGTTCATGGTCAACATTGTCATTTGTGACCTGTTTGGTCTTGAGTAAATTGCTTGATCTCCATAGACCTCAGTTGTTATATCATTAAAAATACATGCTAATACCACAAACTCACCAGATTGCTTAAAGGAGAAAGGATCTCTTCCAGGGCTTGCCAGTCACGGTGGCAGACACATTGCACATTTAACGCTCCTTAAGTGACTTGAAAACACCAAGCACAGTGCCTGGCACGTGGCAATGACTTAGTGCAAATTAATTCCCTCTCAGCTTCAACACTTATTTCATTCTGAACTTCTAAATGTAGGAAGATTTAGACGGTTTTGTACTAAATAGGTTAAAAATGGAATTATCTTAAAATTCAAGATGATTTATACCAGGGAGCCAAATATAATTATACTATAGTATCTGCTTAACTGCAAGAGCTTGTTAAAATTTTAATCTTCTATGGATTGTGTTTGTCTAGGATGATGCCATTTTGGGTGCAAATCAGAAGCAGCAGCAGCCCTTATTTAAAATTTAAATATAGTTATAGTATTGATTCTATAGTATCTACACGTAGAATTCATTAGCTTTCTGCTCTTTTTCATGTGTGAAAATTGGGCTTGTGATTTTTGATAACTACCAATTTAATTTTGTTTCAAAGAAAAGATCTTTTTACGAATTCTTTACAAATTTTTCCAGGTGCTGGGCCAGGCCTCTTCTTGCATATTCATAGAAAACATGGGCATTCCCTGCTGTCTTTTTGTTGTTGTCAAGGAAACCCCCCAGTTCTCTACACAGGGATTACATTCTTCTTTCTTAATAGCTCTTAGATCATTCATTTGTGCAATGAATAAAAAATGTATTCACGGGCCCAGACAGTGTTCAGAACTTTGGGGGGGGGGGAGGGGCGTAGCCAAGGGGAGAGATGTGTGGTGAGAGGAGCAAGAGGGATAAAAGAAATAGAAAAAGAAATGCTTTGTGAGGTTCCATTTTAATGAGTTAAAGTGAACATTTTATTTTGAAAAAGGCATTACCTATTTTTGTCAGTTTACAAAATTTATAACATTGCACCTCAGTGAGGCCAGTTTGTCACGTACAAATGGAAAAGCTGGTGAATAAGTGGCTTTATTGATAGAAGGATTCCAAGAATGGGGCCCTGGTTGAGGGCGTGGGGATGTGTTTTAGTGAAGACTGTTGTATATTTTTTTTCATTTGTATGGAAGTACTTTGATTTTTTTTTTTAATAACACAATTGAGGCAATAGAAAAGGTAGAATATTCTTTCAACCTAGGGCATCATGTGGACAATTGAGAACCTATTTTATTGCATTAGAAAGTGTGCTCCTTAGAGAGATATGCCAGTGTTTAGACTTTGAGTTTGGATCAGGAGGGAAACATTGATCTGTTGGCATGAAGGCTGTAATTATTCTTAAAAAGAGTGGTTTGATTTGGGGGAGGAAAATAAATTATGGTGAACCTTCTAAATACTTGCTAGAATTATTGTGATAATATATAAAGCATTTTTCCGTAAATAATTTGAAGTCTAAGTAGGAGATCTGAAACTGGAAAGAAAAGATCTGTGGAGTGAGAGGAAAAGTTTAACTGTATTTCAGCATCCATGTCTATGAAAATTTGACATATTGTGTCACAGTACTATACCCGGACTTGCTTGCACCCAGTATATAATCAGCACACACTACCTTGACTGGCTTCTAGTGACTTTACCTTTTTATTTTAATACCACAGTATTCCTGGCGTCTCACAGGGTGAGTTAGTTTCTTTGGCCGTATGCTGCGCATAGTAGGTTTTGGTTTTTCTAAGTTGAGAAAGGGAAAAGAAAATATACTAATGTATGCTTTTGTAGAGTACAATGGAATATACTAAAATTATCATTTTTTATTATGTTGTGATCTTATCTTGCTCTGCTCTGTAAGGGAACCATTTTACTCTCCGCAGATAAAACATTCTCTGCCCATCTCTTCACACTCACCTCCAGGAAATATTTTAAAGGCTTGTTGAAATAAAGTCATTCAATCAAGCTACTCTGTGGCTGGGGGAAAGAAAATAATGTCATCCATAGCTCAGTTGGGAAGGCAACTTGAAATAATTAGTAAGCAACAAGAGTATGCAATAAAGGCTAGTTGGTTGCTTTAATAGAAGGAAAAATAGAGGTAATATGAAGTAAGTTAATATAAGCGGCACCTTTTAGCAGGCAAAGTCTCAGAATTGACCTCACAGGAAACTCTGGGCATTTATCCCCTCACTGAGCAGCCATCCATTTTACTCAGGAGGACCCAGAGTAGCACCAACCAGGCATCAGCCAGCTGACCAACAATGATGCCATTCTGTACAGGGGTTTGAGGAGCACCAAGAAATCTCCCAGGGCATAAGTATTGCTCACACCGCTTCTCAACCTTGGCTGTATATCAGAATCACCAGGGAGCCTCCAGATAAAAATATCCACTACCCCATCCTCCACCAGATAATTTGAATCTGAATTTCTAGTGATAAGGCTTAGGCCTTTGTACTTTTTTTTTTTGTTTCTTTTCTTAAATTTGCTTTATTTAATTTTTTTTAATATTAGGTATCTGTATTGTTAAATGCATGTGATTTTGATGCCTAGAGAATGTTGAACTCTACTGGTAAAGTAAAGGATTTCTGACCTCAGACAGAGGCTGAAATATAGACATTCCTGGGGAAAGGGCTGCTTTAAGCCTCTGAAGTTTAAATTGTATTTTACCATTTTTAAGGAGGAAAAAAAATATGCTTAATTTAGTCTCCCCTGAGTGAAACTGTGGTCTTTGATCATGTTTTGGGAAGTGTAGCTTTTCTCACAAATGTTAGATGAACCTTGGCATCTGTAAGTAAGGAAGAAAGTAGAATTAACTATCATTGAAATATATGTTTTTTTAAGTCTCAGAATAATTGTAATTGAATCAAAAGTGATAGGGAAGAGTGGAGAATACATCTGGAATTACCCGGAACTGCATACCTCACTTTGCTGTACCCATAATCTTCTCTCTATCAACATGGAAAGTAAAAGGAAATAAATATGCTTATAGCTTAAGGACCCTTTTGGCTATACTGCCAAAGTGAATTTGTTCATTATATATTTACATTCGAGAAAAACAGTGTGATAAGCCTATACAGCTTCTAGATTTGGAAAGAAAAAGAATGATAAAAAGAATATTGAGACTGTGCCTGCATATTTACATTATCTGATTTTTATAACCATAAAAGTCTTTAGTATTTGAGTTATCTGTATGCCCTTTTAGTTGTATCTCAGAATGTGAGTTATTATTGCAGCCAAAAAACAACAATTTTTCAGTCCAAAAAAAAAGGCAAGTCTTTCAAAGGAAGTATCAAAGTAGTAAATGTAAACTTTTCCATTCTTTTTTTATAATTAATTTATTTATTTTTGGCTGTGTTGGGTCTTCGTTGCTGCACACGGGCTTTCTCTGGTTGCGGCGAGCAGGGGCTACTCGTTCTTGTGGTGCACAGGCTTCTCATTGCAGAGCACGGGCTCTAGGCATGCAGGCTTCAGCAGTTGTGGCTCATGGGCTTCAGTAGTTGTGGTGTGCAGGCTTCAGTAGTTGTGACACGAGGGCTTCAGTAGTTGTGGCTCATGGGCTCTAGAGCGCAGGCTCAGTAGTTGTGGCGCACAGGCTTAGTTAGTTGCTCCACAGCATGTGGGATCTTCCCGGACCAGGGCTCGAACCTGTGTCCCCTGCATTGGCAGGCGGATTCTTAACCACTGCACCACCAGGGAAGCCCCAACTTTTCCATTCTTGGTGATAAATAAATGTGTAGACATTCATCCAACTAAATTCCCCAAAGAAGGGCTAAGTGGCTAGTGTAAGGAGAGCATTACATGTTAAAGGATCCCTTCACTTTAATTATGGAATATAGAAGTTAGTAAGGAAGGTGAAACAAGTATATAATAACAACTGAGAAGTTATAAATAAGAATAATATGACATAAGTCCTATGGCATACAAATTAAAGATACAGCCAATTTGGGCTGATGAGTTTTAGTGAAGAGATATCTAGGGGCTTCTGCTGGATCATTCATAAATGCAGGGATGAAGTTCAAAGGAGGGTTTATGAAGATTCCAAGTTGGGGGCAGGAGTGTTCTTGTTGAACAGAAGCGTGAGTTGGGAATGAGGAGGACCTTGAGATGGGGGCATGGATTCTCTGCATCCAGCTTAGAGATGCAGAGAATGAGAACAGAGAAAAAAGGCAGAGGATAAATGTGGGTACAGTGATGGAGCTGTTTGAACACCCTATTGAAGAGGTCAGGTGACAGAGATGACTTGTGAAGAAGGGGTGGTGTAATTAAAATAAAATGGTGTTTGTTAAGTTTAGTTTAGTAGCTATACTATGGGGCTTAAAAGGAAGTATATATATATATATATATATACACACACACACACACACACACACATATATATGTATATATGTATGAATGTATGTATTTATGAGAGGCGTTTGTTTTACTTTAGTCAAAGCTTTTTTACTTAAATTTTAAATCCGTGATTTTGACCAAAGTACTTTTCTGGTGTTAGGACATCTGGTAATTATTTGTCTATTATCTATCTCTCTAGCATCTATTTATCTATGAAAACTCTTACTTTAAAAATTGGAAGTTAGGAAGTCCCTTGGGCCTCTTCTATAAGCAAGAAAAGCCCACACTCAGTGATAACTCCTTAAGCGCACTTAGACCAGATGACTGTATCTAAACACATTCTTTCCACTTGAAAGAACAGCATTATTAGAGGATTATCTGAATTTGGGAAAAGAGTTGATTCCCATTTATCATCCCCATATCATGTCTGCCTCAAAAGTGAGGCCATCAGAAACACTTATATTGTTTATTACCCTTTCTGGGTGTAAAATTCATGAAATGAAAAATATGGAGCTCCTCGCTCAGCAAGAGGGAGCAGTCAGTGTAAGATAGCATGCTTGGGTGGTGCACCAAATGAACCTCAGCTAGCAGAGCTAATAGGGAGATGCAGGTCACAGCATCCAATCTTTTTTTTTTTTTGCGGTACGCGGGCCTCTCACTGTTGTGGCCTCTCCCGCTGCGGAGCACAGGCTCCGGACGCGCAGGCTCAGCGGCCATGGCTCACGGGCCCAGCCGCTCTGCGGCATGTGGGGTCTTCCCGTACCGGGGCACGAACCCGTGTCCCCTGCATCGGCAGGCAGACTCTCAACCACTGCACCACCAGGGAAGCCCGACAGAATCCAATCTTGATCTCCCAGCCTCTAGCGTAATCTCTCACTTCTGGAGGAATTGGGTATTGATATAAATATCACGTGATTTTTCAATTATTAATGTAATTAAGTACGCAAAAACAACTGACAAGATTTGGGGAGGATGTTTATATCTTGATCACTAATGTCGATTCTTTTTTCAACATCCTGAGTTGGCACCATTTTTAGTGCCTCAAATTTTGAAAATGATGGGGAATTTAGGATGTCTGAGACAATCTACTTGAAATGCACATTAGGTGGTTTTCTTTGCTTTTTAAGGTGCCAGTTAGCATTTTATTTTAATTAAGAACATATCAAAAGGTGAATGAAATTGAAGCATTTGCTTATGTCTGGTTATTAGATTCATAGGTATGTGTCAGAAAGCTTAAACATCTTAGAGAACTTCCAGCTTTCTCTATTTTAGTTCTATAAGTGTTTCTTAAATACTTCAGTATGGCTGTCTATTGTATTTTTTTAATAAAGAACCAAAATATTTTTTGATGCACATTAAGATGAAAACTATTTTAATAAAGAAATGTGATCCTAATATCTCTCTGCTGAGTAGATTTGTATATAATTACATTTAATTAAAAGCTCTTAAATTCCCTATAGAGAACATGAACTTTAGCCAGCTGCCTCTGCATCTTAGCAACTATGTTTTGTGTCTGCTAACAGTAAGACTGGAAGACTTGTGCTATGTCTACAAAACTCTGCCGTGAAGTACTTAAAAATACTTGGTGAATAATTTGAGGTCAGCTAGCAGTAAAGCTTTGTGTGAAACGCCATTTAAAAAAATCTATTAACCGTGGTACCAGTATATTCAAGTCAAGCTGTTAAAATACATTCATGTAAACATAGAAAAGATTATACATACACCTTGTGGAGTTTTGTGGTTTGACTCTTGCAATCCAAATAAAAGTTATATCACCCTTAGAATAAAATTCTAAAATAGAGCCATCTTTTTTAAGGACTTGTTCATCTAAGACCTGGGAATATTAATTACTCCCTGAGGTTGCACTGTTGGTACAAAGTAGAGCAGATCACAACTTTGTAATGAAATACCTGCTTTCACAATAGCACAGGTGTCCCCCTGCCACACCCTACAAAGAAACTTTTCTGGTTTGCAATAATTATAGCTCTTGCAACTCTCTCATAGCATGCGTGGTGGGTGATGGTGGTGACAAGAAAGGGGGATGAAGAAGTAATTTCAGAAACTAAATAAACAAATAGGAATATGGGTGAGATGTAGGTGGCAGTGATAGGAAAGAATTCACCTATCTATACTAGGTAGGTTTAATGAAATTTAAAAAATATGGAAACAAACTAGCCACGCTGAGAATGAAATGTAGATTTATCTGTAGAGAATCTGTTGGCAGAAAAAATTATCTTCAAAGCCCTGGGCAATGAATATTTTCGTCACCCTCAAACCAATACTAAGAAAACGGAAGAAACCATTTGGAACACAACTTATTTTAATAATAAATACTAGTAACTTAACTGTGAGAAGATTCCTTGGGAATCTTCCTTCAGAAAAAGGAAACTAATTCCAACTCACATTTCATATCTTCGTTTTATTTAAGAATTCTCATTTAGTGAAATATTTTTACAGTACATATCCAGTGAGCACTTTTAAAATCACTGTTTATTACGATGTGCTGATAGTTCTTTGGTCAGTGCCAGCTTCAAGGTACCATGAGAAGCATAAGATGAAACAGCTTAAAGTATTTCTGTGTTTTCTACCATTCTGAGGCAAGTCAGATCAGATGCTTGTAAGGCAAGTGGAAAAAGGAATCCTAACTTTAATTTAATGATTGGTACATTCTCAATATGTACACTGAAAAAGTGTCCTTTTTAAAAAAAAAAATAGGGAGAAAAGAGTTATAGTAAGGTCATTTCTCTAACCTATTGGCAAGAGTATTTGTTTCAGAGAGAAAAGAGAGAGATTTAGAAGATACCCTTGGAGGTCTTAGGTCTCTGTAAAGTTGGTAAACATGTGTCTGCCATATAGTCTCATAGATAATAGGTACTCAGTAAATTTTGTGCAATCAGTTGGTCCTGCGGAGATAACATGTTTGGGTGCCATGCGTGTTTGTGGTGGTACGTTTAATTTCGCATGCAAAAACCAGTATGATGCCGAGCTGTGTTGTGAAGTATGTGCAAAGACCACTCTCTGCTGTGTTTGTGTGGCTGTGATTGAAATATTGTGATATTTATTTAGGTTATAAAATGTATTCCATCTAACATTTGAGTCTTCTGGTGAAATTTTCTAATACAATGGTCTAAAATACTAAGAAGTCCTCATAGATTTATGAGCAATAAGAAATGTCAGAGTTCCTTACCCAAGTGGAAAATGGACTAAAAGAATATTATCCTTTGTTCATTGAACTAAAACTAGAGAATATAAAGTGAATGTCAGGGAAATTAATTAATTGAATTAAGTAGACAATAAGAGTTGATAGTCAATGAAATTACTATATAAATTGTTGATTTACAATGACTTCTTTGTTTTCTTTGCTAGAAAAACATTTTATTTTAAATTATTCATTCCTTTGTAAAACATGTAAGTGAGCATCAGGGTGTCAGTTCCTTTGACATGCTGACATTTGACACACTGACATGCCTCTGTGTCTTTTCTCTTTCTCCTTTATTCCACCCCACTTATTTTTAGAGCCACCAACATGATACTTAATGAAACCTCTATCTATAATTATGCACTAAGAAGATCGTGGGATATGTTTATATCAGTTTTGTTTTCTAAAAAAGTAAGGAATTTATTTAGAAATCCATATAAATCTATAATAACATTGAGTATTTTTACCCTATTCCTAGCCTAGGAGTTTATAACTAAAGAATACCAAGCAGTTATTTCCTGATTAATCCTTGTGTTTGGCTGGAGAAGCTTGGCTGAATGGTTAGTTTAATCTCCACTATTTGTAAAAAGGTACAAAATGTGGTGGGGATTTTTTATATTTTTGACACAGACCCATGCTTCTTATTGAAATTCTTTCTGTATTTAAATATAAGATGCTGTGGGAATTTAGCAACTGTATGTGTGATAATTCTTTTTAAATATTTATTTATTTATTTATTTATTTTTGGCTGTGTTGGGTCTTCGTTTCTGTGCGAGGGCTTTCTCTAGTTGCAGCAAGCGGGGGCCACTCTTCGTCGCGATGCGCGGGCCTCTCACTATCGCGGCCTCTCTTGTTGTGGAGCACAGGCTCCAGACGCGCAGGCTCAGTAGTTGTGGCTCATGGGCCCAGTTGCTCCGCGGCATGTGGGATCCTCCCAGACCAGGGCCCAAACCCGCGTCCCCTGCATCGGCAGGCAGACTCTCAACCACTGCGCCACCAGGGAAGTCCTGTGATAATTCTTAATAGTGAATTCTCATTTACACCTAGTGAAACGTAATGAAAAGGGTTGTATGTAAAACGACACTATAAGCAATTTAAGATAAGCGTATTTTTGAAGTTCCTGTTAAACGCTACAGAGTTGAACAGAATAGTATAACTGAGTGTGGCTTAATTCTACTATGTTCAAGTAGTATTAACAATGAGAGACTACTCAATTTGGTGATTAGATAAGACTCTCAATGTGATATTTCAAGAGATTCATTTGTACAGAAAGCATTTAAAGATGTATTCTCTCATATACCTGTATATGCACATGCATAGATAGTCTCTCACATTCTGTTTTCTTAGTGAAAGGTAGCCTTCAACACAAGCCATATTAAAAGGTGTTTACCATCTGAAGATGTTTTCTTTTAAAATATATACACCATGAGGCAATATAAGATTACAGTAACAACTTCAGTGATCTAATATTAAATGAACTTACTCTTTTTGGGAAAAAAAAGGTAAGGCATTTAGCCATTTCCTTAAGTTTGGCAGTTAGGAGTAGTTGTTACATCTGTGGCAGAAATCATCTGTATTCATTTTATATTTTTATAATATACTGGAGTTATGTATTGACCTCATTTCTCTTTATGGTAGAAATATTGTTCATTCATTTGAATACCTATACTCCTTTGTTTACATAGTTGAAAGGCTGAATGTATGGGGTGGAGATATAAGGAATGATTTGTAGTGTGTGAAAGTTAAATAGGATGGATATATATATATATATATATATATATATATATATATATTTAGGGAAGAGTATCCCACTCCAACACAAATAGTGTTTTATGGAGACAATACAGTGAAAATGGGATACAGAAAAAAAAAAAGTTTTCTTTTTTGTTTTTATTAGAGTGAAAGGGATAAATGTAAATGTGTATATTTTCCAGTTACATAAAAGTCTTGTGGTCTTTGGGGTTTTCTTTTAGCAAACCATGGTTAAAAAGAGAAGGAGCTCCGTAAAGTTTCTGTTTTTTGTTTTTTTTTTAGTTACCTTTTCTTTTGGCTGTGTTGCGTCTTCATTGCTGTGCGTGGGCTTTCTCTAGTTGTGGCGAGTGGGGGCTACTCTTCCTTGCGGTGCTCGGGCTTCTTATTGCAGTGGCTTCTCTTGTTGTGGAGCATGGGTTCTAGGCAAGTGGGCTCAGTAGTTGTGGCACACGGGCTCTAGATCTCAGGATCAGTAGCTGTGGTGCCCAGGCTTAGTTGCTCCGCAGCATGTGGGATCTTCCCGGACCAGGGATTGAACCTGTGTCCCCTGCATTGGCAGGCGGATTCTTAACCACTGCACTACCAGGGAAGCCCCATAAAGTTTTTATTGATAGTTCATATACTTCTTATATATTTATATTAACATAAAGAATATAAACAATATTGCTACCTTCTCAATAGAGTATTTTTCTTTTTTGACATCGGTAAATGCTAGATACTGATCCTTTCATGTGTAGAAGGGTGCAGCTTATTTATTTATTTATTTGTCTGCTCCCAGCCTTTGTTGTGGTGGCATGGCCCATCTTTCGTTGTGGCATGTGGGCTCTAGTTTCCTGACCAGGGATGGAGCCCAGGCCCCTGCCTTGGGAGCACCGTGTCTTGACTGCTGTCCCACCAGGGGCATCCCGGGAGCAGCTTCTTACAACAGGAGCCATCTCCCTACCGATGGGGGGCAGGGGTGACTCCGTCGTAATTATTCCCCCTCTAAGTTCTCAGGTTCAGCCTAAGTGTGTGTGGCATGGATCAGGGCTAGGCTGAAAGTTAACTCTGTGACAGTGTTCCTGGGGCCATCCCCCGTGCTTCTCTTTGTCTTCTTCCTGGGTTAGCACACCCACAGGTACCTTTTTGCACTGCCGTGACACTGAGACTAGGACAGCTGCAGTGACAGGACCCTCTCCTAGGATGACTGAATTCCTCCCTGATGAAAGTGAGGGTGCAGAATGACCTCCCTCCTGGCGTTTGGACAAGGAGCTTTGCTGGTGGATATCTGGAGACAGAAAAGGCAATTGGGCTTAGTGGTTGGTACCCTGTGGCAATCTACAATCTAGGAAACGTTCTGAGGATAAGTGTTATTTAAAGTATGCTAGTTCTAATGTTTAGCTGTGACTCCTGAACTTCCTTTGGAGAAAAGGTTAATAAAAAGAATGATAACTGACCGAATCCAGGTCACCTCTCATGAAGGATAAAGGTGTAAAGGTGTGGAGGGCTCTTCTTTCCTGGTGCTTTCAGTGAGCCATCCCTGCGTGGAGACCCCCCTCTCCCTCCAGGGCTTCCTGCCCTTGTGTATGGGATGTGCCTGCAGCCTATGCAGCTAAGTCTTGTCTCACTGTTGCACTGGGGTGGGGTTGTCATCACACTGTGAAAGGGCTATAAAGAAATCTCTCTTTTGCTTTTCTAAAAACAGTCTTCCCTAGGACAAATTATGACAAGAGGCCAGAAGGAATCGCTTCTCATTTCCTTATTGAATAGAGGGCGTCTAAGCATCCTCCTACATTAAGGACAGCAATCAGTTACTTTTTCTGTATGATCTGGTGAAGTGGTCTTAACTTTTAACTTTTTTTCAGGTCACACAAAGATGAATTCCTATATTTCATGATTACAATGTGTGTATGTGATTCCTTGTTCCATTTTAAGGACATTGCTGTGTTAAACATGTTGAAGAGTTTTCATAACCTGTTGCTACAATCTTAAATTAGATTTATTTTTCCCATTGCTAATATCAAACAGCAAATTCGAAGACTGAGAACCATGTATAGAAGGGTGATTGCTGTTAATGTGAAAAGATTTGAATCCTTCTTTTTGTGTGAGACTGTGATCAGCCAGCCTAGCTATCGATTTCTTCTGTCGTACACTGCCAAATCTTCTATTTAAGTATTGTGAAAACTCTTTGTTTTTTTCAGGTCGAATGAGTGATTTGAGGGTATTTGGTCATCCAATAGATTCAGAATCTAAAGAAGATGAGCCTTGTAGTGAAGAAACAGATCCAGAGCATGATCTAATTGCTGAAATTTTACCTGAGCTAATTGAAATTGATCTATACCACAGTGAAGAGGATGAAGGGGAAGACGAGGAGTGTGCCAATGCTACTGACGTCACGACCACCCCATCCGTGCAGTACATAAATGGAAAGCATCTAGTTACCACTGTGCCCAAGGACCCAGAAGCGGCAGAAGCTAGGCGTGGCCAGTTCGAAAGTGTTGCACCTTCTCAAAATTTTTCAGACAGCAGTGAAAGTGATAGTCATCAGTTTGTAATCACCAAAACTGGAATGCCTACTGCCATGCAACCTAATGAGTCTAAAGAAACAACTGAATCCCTTGAAATTACATGGAGACCTGAGACTTACCCTGAAACACCAGAGCATTTTTCAAGTGGTGAGCTTGATATTTTCCCCACAGCCCCAGGCCGTGAGGGAGAAGCCACAGAGGGGCCAGAATCAATCACAGAGAAAAGTCCCGACCTTGATAATCTGGTACATGAACGTACTGAATCGGTACCTCTGTTTCCTGAAGAGTCTTCAGGAGATGCTGCCATTGACCAAGAATCTCAAAAAATGGTCTTTTCAAGGGCTACAGAAGGAACAATTGGTGAAGAGGCAGAAAAAAGTACTTCTACCACATATACTCCAAGTACAGTTGCAAGTTCTGTATCAGCGCATGTTTCAGAGGATGTATCATTTACCTTAACAGGGACTCCACAGCCTGATGAGCCACTGTCCACAGTAGAAAGCTGGGTGGAAATAACCCCTAGACAAATTGTAGAGTTCTCAGGAAGTCCTTCAATTCCGATTCCAGAAGGCTCTGGGGAAGCAGAAGAAGATAAAATGTTTGCCATGGTAATTGATTTATCACAGAACAATACTACAGATTCTCTCGTTACTTTAGACACTAGGAAGATAATGATCACAGAGAGCCTTTTGGATGTTCCTGCAACCACCGTATATTCGGTTTCTGAACAGTCTTCTGCAGTAGTGCCTACCAAATCTGCAAGGGAGACAGACACTTCTGAGTGGGCTTTCAGTACATCTCTTGAAGGAAAGACAAGGAAAGACGAGGAGAAGGGAACTACAGGTACGGCTTCTACAGCTGAGGTACATGAGCCCACGCAGAGATCAGATCAATTAACTTTACCCTCTGAATTAGAAAACTCAAATGAAACTACATCTAGTGATTCAGTATCTGCTACCGGGAAGAGTTTTATGTCCTGGATGACACCCACTCAGTCTGAAACGGAAACAGCAAATTCTACTCTTGTCTTTACAGAAACAAACGTTTTAGACCATCTGGGGGCACAGACTGCTGAGCCCAGCCTTAGCAGTCAACCTGGGGTTCGGGAAGTGCCGCCCACCGTCCCAGGTAGCCCCGTCTCTGTCTTTATGGAGCAGGGCTCTGGAGAAGCTGCTGCTGACCCAGAAACCACCACTGTTTCTTCATTTTCATTAAATTTAGAGCCTGAAATTCAAGCCAGAAAGGAAGCAGCTGGCACTTTGTCTCCACATGTGGAAATTGTATTCCCTTTTGAGCCAACTGGACTAGTTTTGAGTACTGTAATGGACAGAGAGCTTGCTGAAATTAAAAGCCAAACATCCAAGGAAAACATGATTTCAGAGATCTCAGGAGAGCCAACTCATGGGGCAGAAATAAAAGGCTTTTCTACAGATTTTCCTTTGGAGGAAGATTTCAGTGGTGACTTCAAAGAATACTCGACGGTATCTCATCCCATAACAAAAGAAGAAACGGTAATGACGGAAGGCTCTGGGGATGCAGCATTTAAGGATACCCAGATGTCACCATCTGTAATACCTACATCAGACCACAGTAATCACACAGCTGACTCAGAAGAGCCTAGTAGCACCTTGGTCAGCACTTCAGCCTTCCCTTGGGAAGAGTTCACAGCCTCAGCTGAGGGCTCAGGTGAGCAATTGGTCTCAGTAAGCAGCTCTGTTGACCAAGTGTTTCCCAGGGCTGTGGGAAAAGTCTCTGGGACAGATTCCCCATTTATTGACCAAAGATTGGGTGAAGAAGGTGATATCAGTGAAACTGATAAAAGATCCACCATCTTGCCAACAGAAGAAGCTGAAAGTACTAAAGCTTCAAAGGAAGAGGAGGAAGTGAAGGTCAATGGGACAGTTTCAATGGACTTTGCTCCAACTATGGAGCCAGACAAATTATGGCCCAGGAAAGAAGTCAACCCTGTAAGGCAAGGAATTGAAAGTGAAATAGTGTCAGAGGAAAAGATTCAAGAACAAAAGTCTTCTGAACCCCCTCAAAGTTCTGTTGCACCAGAACAAACAACTTTCGATTCACAAACATTTCCTGAAACTGGACTCCAAACCACAGATTATTCTACACTAACAACAAAGAAAACTTACAGTAACAATAAGAAAATAGAGGGGGAAGGCATTTCCTCAGTTGACTTGTCTACTCCAAACCTAGATTCAGAGGGCTTAGAGTCGTATACTACTCTCCCTGAAGTTACTGAAAAATCCCATATTTTCTTAGCTACTGCCTCAGTGACTGAATCAATACCAGCTGAAAGTGTAATTACAGGTTCAACAATCAAAGAGAAAGAAAGTATAAAACCCTTTCCCAAAGTTATGAGACCAATAATTGAAGAGTCAGATACGGATCTTTTATTCTCTGGGCTGGGATCAGGAGAAGAAGTTCTGCCTACTACAGTATCAGTGAATTTTACTGAAATAGAACAGGTCATTAGCACATTATATCCCCAGACTTCTCAAGTGCAAAGCTTAGAAACCAGCATCTTAAATGACACAACTGGAGACTATGAGGGAACGGGAAATGTGGCAAATGAAATCAGACCACTCATTTCCAAAATAGACAGCATGTTCGAAGCCAGTGAGACAGCATCCAGCACAACCTTACTAGAAATTTTAAGTGACACCACAACAGAAGGACCCTTCACAGCAACTCTCACTTTCTCTACAGACATGGAACATCCTCAAAATCAGACACACAGTTGGGCAGAAGAAATCCAGACTAGGAGACCACAGCCTACGACTGATCAAGTCTCTAACGAGAATACTTCAACAGCAGAAACTAAAGAAACAGCAACCTCTTCCACTGATTTTCTGGCTAGAACTTATGGTCCTGAAATGGCCAAAGGATTTGTTACATCAACACCAAAACCATCTGACTGGTTTGATGAACATTCTGGAGAAGGATCTGGGGAATTGGATGTGGTTGATTTAGTCCACACTTCTGGAACTACTCAGGCAACTAGGCAAGGCAGCACCACATTTGTTTCTGATAGATCCCTGGAAAAACATCCTGAGGTTCCAAGTGCTGAAGCTGTTACTGTTGATGGATTCCCAACAGTTTCAATGGGGCTGCCTCTTCATTCAGAGCAGAATGAAAGCTCCCCTCGTCCAACTAGCACACTGTCAAGTACAATGTCATATGAAATGTCCACAGAAGGTGCTGCAGACAGTTTCCAAGACCATTTTGGGGGATTCGAGGATTCCACGTTAAAACCTGACAGAAGAAAAGCCACTGAAAATATTATTATAGATCTGGACAAAGAGGACAAGGATTTAATATTGACAATTACAGAGAGCACCATCCTTGAAATTCTACCTGAGCTGACATCAGATAAAAATACTATCATAGATATTGATCACACTAAACCTATATATGAAGACATCCTTGGAATGCAAACGGACTTAGATGCAGAGGTACCCTCAGGGCCACCTGGCAGTAATGAAGACAGCACTCAAGTTCTAGAGAAGTCTGAGGCAGCTGTTAACCTCTCTTCAACTGAGGAAAACTTTGAGGCCTCTGGTGATACTCTTCTGGCTAATTACACTCAGGCAACACATAACGAATCAATGCCTCCTGAAAACAGAAGTCAGTTAGATCACATGGGCTTTATCTTCACACCTGGGATACCCATCCCTAGCCCAGAAACAGAATTAGATGTTTTGCTTCCCACAGCAACATCCCTGCCCATTCCTAGTAAGTCTGCCACAGTTAATCCAGAGATTGAAGAACCAAAAATTGAAGCAAAAACCCTGGATGACATCTTTGAATCAAGCACCTTGTCTGACGGTCAAGCTATTGCGGACCAAAGTGAAATAATATCAACATTGAGCCATTTGGAAAGGACACAGAATGAGGATGAAGAAAAGAAACATGTGGGTCCCTCTCTTCAACCAGAATCCTCTTCCGGTGCTGAGGAGGCACTGATAGATCCTACCCGCTACGTAAGTATTGGTACTGCCTACCTTACGGCTCAGAGTTTAACAGGGGCACCTGATGTGATGGAAGGATCCAATCCCCCAGCATCCACGGATACATCAGCAGTTTTAGCTGTTGCAAAGCTGTTCTCTCGGACACCATCATCTCCTCCACTCAGTGTCCACTTAGGCAGAGGAGCCTCTAAGCACGCAGAGGACCCCCAGCCAAGAGCTCTGCCAAGTACAGACGCCAGCACATCCCCAGTACCCCCAGGAAAACTTGCAAATATTGAAGTGACTTTCAAACCCTCAAGTGAAGAGGACTTTCACATAACTGAGCCTCCATCCATATCTCCTGACACAGAGCCTTCAGAAGATGAAAGTAAACCTAAATTATTAGAACAAATGGAGGCTTCTGCCACAGAATTCATTGCTCAAGAAGAAACTGAGATTTCCCAAGACTCTCAAAACAAAACCAGTGTTCAACTTTCTGGAGACACAGTCAAGGTATTTCCTAGTATTGAAACACCTGAGGCTGGGACTGTTGTCACAGCTGCAAGTGAAATGGTGTTAGAAGGTGCTACACTGTGGCCACATTCTACTTCTGCTTCTGTGATTTATGGGGTCGAGGCAGGTGTGGTGCCTCAGGCCAGCCCACAGACTTCTGAGAGGCCCACCATCCCTTCTCCTCTGGAAATAAACCCTGAAACACAAGCAGCTTTGATCAGAGGGGAGGATTCCACAGTAGCAGCACCAGAACAGCAAGTATCGGCGAGGATTCTTGATTCTAATAATCAGGCGACACTAAGCACCGCAGAGTTAAATACTGAGCTTGCAACACCATCATTTTCCCTTCTGGAAACTTCTAATGAAACCAGTTTCCTGATTGGCATTAATGAAGAGTCAGTGGAAGGCACAGCAATCTATTTACCAGGTAAGGGCGCAACACTGATAAATCTGTTTCCAAGCTTGGAAACAGTCCCTTGGTCCTAACAGAGATGTGTATATAATTTTTGTTGTGATGTTAAAATCAGTGAAGGTTTTTGTATTGTTCATGTAACAGCAGGACAGGCCATAGTATTGATTCCATAATGAGATGCAAAGAAAGTAAGTATAGACTATTTGGGAGCTTTAAAGATATGCTTTGTATTTTTCTGGGTGTAAGAAACAACATACAATTGCAACATGGAAAAATTGAAATTGTTAATGGTATGAAAATTCAATTTGGTTTTACCCACAACTAAAGTATTGCTTTGTCTTATATCCCGTAGTTATACATCTTAGTTTTAAAAACAGGAAAAGCATCTTATTTTTTAAAAGTCTCTCATGAATGGGTGCAATTATGGCAATATCAAAATCTGTCAGGTCTTTAAAAATGAGACTAGTAAATAACTTTAATAAACACTTCACATAGTTCATGCAATATTGGTTATCAGTTCATACTTTTGTGTAATTCCCGTGCTCCAGATTGTCTACATAATGCTTCTAACACAGTGCCTAGCCATAGGGAGTATTCATCCAGTATATATTCAAGCTCTGCCTGTTGAGAGGAGATTTCTGTTTTTTTTACTGAATGGACAGGAAGCACAAATTTGATGCTGGTTCATATAGACTATATCATTTAAGCTTCACAAAAAGGCTACAATGCGCACGTTATTATCCCCATTTAAAAGGGTAGGACGTGGAGGTTCAGAGAAGTTCTGTAATTTGCCCGGGGTTGTAGCCACACACATCATGGCAAAAGTGGGATTTGAACCCAAATCAGCCCCACTCCAAAGTAGGTGGTTTTTTCTACTGGTCTTTGGTGGTATAAAAATGAATAATTGATATTTAATGATATGTAAGTCAGAAATCTTGGCATGTTTACTGTGTAGAATTTATTTTCCTTTTAATCTAGCTTGATAATGTTGAAAAGTTCACTTTAATGGTGTTTTCCAAGAACAATGGAAATAACAATGTCAGTGGAATCCACAAGTAGCTATCACCACCTAGTTGCTACCTAGAAAAAAAAAAAAATTAGTACTTCTAGGTGTGTTGGTTGAAAATATGATTTTTTTTTTTTTTTTTTGCGGTACGCGGGCCTCTCACTGTTGTGGCCTTTCCCGCTGTGGAGCACAGGCTCCGGACGCGCAGGCTCAGCGGCCATGGCTCACAGGCCCAGCCGCTCCATGGCATGTGGGATCTTCCCAGACCGGGGCACGAACCCGCGTCCCCTGCATCGGCAGGCGGACTCTCAACCACTGCGCCACCAGGGAAGCCCCAAAAATATGATATTTTGATATCATATTTATATGATATCAAATATATGAAAATATTTTAATGAATATGTTTTACAGCATGGCTGTACTTAGAATTATTCTTCTGATCGTTTCAAACTTATCTTTTGTGCTACTAATGCTTCAGTTTGTTGTGCTTCAGATAGAGTGAAATAGTCATAAAGTGTAACTTTCATAAATGACTTGAAGTATTTCGTGAATAAAATTGATCAAAGGTGGCTGATGGATCTTTTTGTTGTCACTCTTTATTTAATCTGTAAATTATAACCTAGTAATCTGGCCAATATTTATTCTTTTGTACTTTAGTTGAAATATACTTCAGGTTAGATAAAATATGATATAGAAATCACTGGTAATAACTATATATAGAGAGAGAGTTAGATTTGACAAATGAATGAGAAATGTATACCAGTTATCCAGTCCACAATGTTTACCTAGAATCAGAGCTTGCGTCTTCATTGCAAAACACACTGTCACTTTAGGCTAATTCAGTAAACAGTAGCTCCTGTTGGATTGCCTGGTCTATCTGTTGCAATTTCAGCTTTCAGAGATGACTACAGAGTGTTTAGGGGAGAATAAAATGCACAAAAACAAAACTATTCTGATCTAAACTACTTTAACTTCACAGCCCCCTTCCTTGTCAAGTCCTCGTCCCATACTCTCGCATGGTGTCTCGTGTCTGTGGTGGGAATAATGCTGTACTTCACATTTGTGTGGCACGTAGCACTTTACCAAGCCCTTTCACTTAAATGTCATTTGGATTTTGCACTAAGAGCAGCATGTAGATATGCTGTTGACCATAGCCTTGTCATCTAGGCAGTGTGCTTTCAAAAGCAGAAGGCTAAAATGGCTAGGGCGATTTTAAATATCTTTAGAACTATAGGAGAGTCTTAGCAAAATTGGGGTCGCTTTTGAAGAAATAGTTGCAACCATCTGAGTTAACCTAATTATCATGTTGAACCCACACATGCGAATGTGTATCTATCAAGTCTTTCTAGTAGTCCAGAATTTTCTTAACACTCAGAAAGTGTGAGTTTGACTTTCCTGGGTGGGAAAGGCTCAGTTATCTTCTATAGCAGTACCTGTTTATCCAAATATTCATGTTTCATAAGTAGACATCTTTTCTTCGTGTACATTATTTCAGACTTTCAGGACTTCAATTTTTGACAATATGGTTTTTATTCCATATATGACCTATTTATTTCAATTCTTTTGTAAAACATTTAACTCTCATTTGGATTCTTAAATATCTGAAACGAGCAATTATGGAAAAGTATTCAAATAATATATATAAGCTATTAATGTAAATAAAGTTATCCATGCAATATTACAGAATAATATATATATTACACAATAACATAGGTAATAATATATATATTACAGAATAATAATAATATATTACAGAATAATATATAGTGTAAAAGTACTTGCATTTAGAAAATATGTATTAAACTGTTTTCACCTCATAAATTTGTATCTCTGGCCTTTATATTGATCCGCTAGGAGTGTCAATTTTGTGTTTTAATAAGAAAATTGTAATAAAAATTTGGGGTTTCATTTAAGGTGAGGTTTTTGTATTTGGGTTTGTTTTTATACAGTAGAGTTTAATCCATGTGTTGCTTTTCTTCAAGTATAGTTTAAAGGAGTACATTTGGAACGTGTTTTTGGAAAAAGCATATTAATGTAGCAGAAGAGACTTCAGTGCACACTTTCGAAGAAAAAGTTTCTGAGCATTAAGTGGTAAAAGGCAATAATAATTCAAATGATGGTAACAAGCCAATGCTAAAAAGAATGCATGTTCTGTGTATCCAGCCATTTCACATGAACTAACCTCGTTTAAAAGAATACATTTTCCATTCACTGTGCACATACGTGTAATCATTTTGACTAAAATCAATTGCCATTATCATGCCAACTAAATCTGCAGTAGAATGTATTAGTTGCCAGATACCATACAAAATATTGTTTAAAATAATGATGGTTGAATCCCAGAAATGAATAGATGCAATTTGTAATAATTAGTTACAATGCCAAGAAACACTCCAGAGAGAAAAGTTAATGTTAATTTTTAATGTGTAGCATCTCTAAATTGCTATGGTAAAGCTTATGTTATGGTAGCAAGAAGTGGCATTTTATGCTAAAATATGTTGAAACTTAGAGATGAGCCTAATTGCTTTTCTTTCTTTCCTGAACATGGTAGGACCTGATCATTGCAAAACGAACCCGTGCCTTAATGGGGGCACCTGTTATCCTACTGAAACTTCCTATGTGTGCACCTGTGTGCCAGGATACAGTGGAGACCAGTGTGAACTTGGTAAGATGTTCTCGCGTGAAAGACTGTAGTGCTTTTCCAGAAGATGTACTGGGGGAGAATTTATATTGCTTGAAGAAATCAGAGGATTTCGGAGAAACCTATGTGTAGATGAATTACATGTTAAGTGAAATTAAAATCTTAGAGTAAGTTAAGTAGGGTGTGGGAAAGAGGGATAGATATTTACTGAATTTTGTTGATATACCCAAGACTCAGTGAAGCTTACTGGGGTCAGCTGTGTCTTTGTGTGTTTTTTACACATAGACTTTACAAATGTAAAGTTGTGTTAAGTATTGACAACTATGTTGATCTGTCCCCACATCTGTATATCAATAAATTATCAATTTAAATACAAATTTTGTAAGAAAGCTCTATTTAAAAAATAGGGAGTTTTTCTGTTTTGAGATAACTTGTGTCTCTCATGTGGAACAGGAAAGCTCCTTCTCTGGCTGTCCCCAGAGACCAGCCTCACCCACCTCTCCCTCAAGACCTTGTGACATTGTTGTCTCCCTCCTCTCTTTTGGGTTCCAAAGAATATCACTGTCCCTTTACTAAATCAGCTCCTTTTACTCCCATTCTTATTTAGGTTTCCTTTTCCTTAAAAATTTTTTTTAAAAAGGACCCCAGTTTTGATTTGGCTGAATATAGATGTTGACTCTAGAAAAGAAATGATGGGATCTACTGACTAGGTGCTCCTTCTGGCAGCACCATAATGGTTTACTCATAATGATCAAATAAGGAAGGCCCATGGATTACACTTTAGATTAATTACACAGCAGTATTGAGATAAAACCCCCAGCATTCATGTTAAAAGAATACTTATCTTTAAAAAAAAAAAGTCAACAGAGCTAGTAAGCTCAATTTGTATACTAATCAGTGAGGATATAGAGATCGCAATAGATAACATTTAAGAAGTAATTATATTTTAAATATCAAATTTACATATATATGTATAAAAACATTTCTGTTGCCCCCATTCTTTTTCACATTACAATCAGTTAAAAATAATTTAATGAGTTATTATATGTGAAGCTGTTAGATCAGTGCGGGCACTTAGTGAACACTATAAAAGTATTTGCCATCATTATTATATAATTTTTTTCCTAAGGCCTTTTCTTTAGGGAAGAATACAGTATATACCTCTTAGAAATTTAATTTACTTTGTATATTCATTTTTAATAATATAAAGTTTAATTAAATTTTTAGTGGAATTACAAAATGCTATGGAATAAAGGCATTCATTTCATCACAAGAGATCATAGAGGTCTATGTTAGAAAGGTTGCATTTGATACAGATTGAAGTTGGGGAAGATTTTGATAAGTGGGAGAGGGGGACTCAACACAGCAAACAAAAGCACAGAGACCACAAACTGCAGAATGCATCCGAGGGGCTACGAGTATTCGGGATGCCTACTTAGGGGTTTGTGAGAGAGAAACATTGGGAAAGAGTATTGGAAAGCAGGTTGGATCTAGATAGGTCTAGGAAGGTCCTGGATCCAATGTACTGAAGAGGTTTACTTCATACTCTAGTCAAGTGATTCTGAGACTTTAGCATGCGTGAGAATCCCTTATAGGGCTTGGTAAACTACAGTGTGTTGTTCCCATCCTCCACAGTATCAGATTCAGTAGGTCTGGGTGGGCCTGGGAACATGCATTTCTAATCTCAGGTGATGCTGATACTGCTGGTCCAGGGGCCACACTTTGAGGACCACTGCCCTGGATAATTGGGGCCCTTGGAATGTTTAGAAGCCAATGAGTAAAATTATCTTGATTGTGTCTAAAGAAGATGACAAGCAGCAGAGTGAAGGATATATTGGAGAGGGAAGAGCCCAGAGGCTATGCTCAGTTAAGCCTTTTCAGTGTTCCACATGTGAGGTTATCAGAGTGTGAGCTGGGATGGGGAGTGGGAAGGCTAGGGGGATTCTTTATTGGTTTTAGGACTCATGTGACTCATCTAAAAGCAATGGAGATAATGACCCTACTCTGAATATATTTGAAATTTTCTTCGGGTTGCCAGATTTAGCAAATAAAAATATTAGAAGATCAGTTAAATTTGAATTTTGGATAAAAAAAGATTTTTTTTTTAGTATAAGTATGCCCTAAATAAAGCATGTGACATACTAAAGTTTCTCCTTTTTTTAATCAGAAATTAAAATTTAACTGGCTATCCTGTATTTCACCTGGCAATCTTATACTAAATAAGATCCTTTGACCTGTTTTGAAAGTACTTTTGTGGCCTTTTACGATTTTGTTTCAGATTTTGATGAATGTCACTCTAATCCTTGTCGCAATGGAGCCACGTGTGTCGATGGGTTTAATACCTTCAGGTGTCTCTGCCTTCCAAGCTACGTTGGTGCACTTTGCGAGCAAGGTAAGAGCTCGTGCAACATTTGTATGATGAACAGGTTGATACTTCAACTGTTAATTCTAGACAGCCCTTTTTTTTTTTTTTTGAGCAATTTTGGCCATGTTGCAGATTCTTTTTTGCAGAGGAAATTCATAGGTTGCCTAAATACATTAGGTTTCCTGATGTGTTCGTAGCTCACAACATCTGAACAACAGTGTTGATTTGATCATTGTTGCTTTACTGATAGAATGGAATTGCAGACAGGCACACTGAGCTGAATTTAAGGACATCTGTCCACCTAAAGGAATGTTGTTGTATGTATTCCTCCTGGGGACAAATTAGGCATTGATTTTAATCCATGTATGTGGCTTGTACCAAGGAGTATTGAATTCAATGTTAGTTGCCTTTATTTTCTCCCCCTAAGCACGTGAGACTCAATGGGCTTATTGTTCATAGTCAATCATCTCTGGAGAATGAGTTAATACAGTTGTGTGAATACGTTCGTCTTGGCTTGGCAAATAATACAGAAAAGATATTGTGAACCAGGTTTCTTTCCTACTGAAGAAACATCTACTTTTTCTGAGTGAAAGAAAGGCTTAAATTCATGATGGCTTGAATCGTGTGATCCCTGTAATTTGCATTTTATGGCCAACATGAGATGTATTTTGGGTGGTTTTTTTTTTTGCGGTATGCGGGCCTCTCACTGTTGCGGCCTCTCCCGTTGCGGAGCACAGGCTCCAGACGCGCAGGCTCAGCAGCCATGGCTCACGGGCCCAGCCGCTCCGCGGCATGTGGGATCTTCCCGGACCGGGGCACGAACCCGTGTCCCCTGCATCGGCAGGCGGACTCTCAACCACTGCGCCACCAGGGAAGCCCTTGGGTGGTTAATGGTAACATTTCTGAGCCCGTCAATCAGAAACAAATTGCATACTCAGCACACTCAGTTTTGGACCATCGATTTCCTCTACTTAAAGTCATACGGTGGTTTGGCTTTGACAAAAGTGCTTAATGCCAAACTTCCATTCCACCAGACAAAACGAAAATGAGTGTCTAATAACTCAGGCACATTGGGTCTGGCCTCACATTCAGCTTTGCAGCATTAATCTGGATGGCACCACAATTAAAGCAAAAGTAAAAGGAGCATGCATTGAATTGCCAGTGGAAGGAGATGGGTGATGCTTGGGTTTTTTAGGGTTGTTTTTTTTTCTTTTTCTTTATTGCATAGGATGGGTCTGTTTCAGAATTTTAAAAGGTAAATATGATAATTGACCAGACAAGATCCTCTTCTTTAAGAAAAACAGTAAGAAAGATGCTATTTGTTGAAGAAAACAAAAGGGTGAGATACTTGAGACATTCATATATCTTATTGATAAAAACGATTCTGGCTTCGCTTAGTTCCAAGTATAAGGAGTGATTCAAAAAATCATTTGTTCAACAAGTGTTTATTGAGAACCTACTGTCTGCCAGGCACTGTTCTGGGCACTGGCGATAGAGCTCTGAACAAAACAATGTCTCTGATCTTCCTAACCCAGCATAATTCTTGGCAGGGAATAAAAAGAGATAGTATTTGTTGGATACTTTATAATTTACCATATGCCTCCAGGGTACACCATTTCCTTTGGTTGATAGCAGTATTTCTGTGGGTTAAGTGGGCCAGAAATTGAGGCTCAGGAAGGAAAAGTGATGTGTTCAAAGTCACACAGCTAGTAAATTAGACAGTGGGCAAAATGAACCTAAGTAGCCTTGGAAAGCCCAGTTTTTTCTCAGTATCTTCACTCTTTTAAAGTCACTTTTAAATATAAGCATTTTATTTATATGTGAATCTGATAGATTCAGCAGCAACATCCTTGGAAGGGAGTTTGGGACCAATTGCCTTTTTCTTCTCTTTAAAAGAATATTAAAGAGGAAAATTTTAATTTTTTTTTCCATTTCTGGTACCACCTAACTGTCAGGTATATTCTATTTTACCTTAAAGCAAGTTTAACTTTCATCCACATTATTTGCTGAGAAACAACTATCCCAGTCTGTTTACCAGATGCAGCTGTGCTCCTGTGATTTATTGCCAGGACGCTGATTTTTTTTTTCCTCTTTCCAGGTTGCCTAAGAACAAATGTTTTCTTCATTAACAGCAGTATTGCTGTCTAAACAGTTTTCTATCCAAATTTCGGTGATGACTGTGTTGTTTCTTCAGCTGACCTATTCTGTTCTCTGCCTTAGAAACTTCACAACTCCCAATAACTCTGAAACATTTGGTGGAATGATAACAGATCTTAAAATCTAGAAGAAGGTCTTAGAACATTGGAGAGACAGTTCTGTACAGTTTGCCCCCAAAGTCAAGATACAGCTTGCCAGCCAGAAGTGCTGAAGTGTTGACAGTTTCTTAAGGCTTGAGGGCTACATGTCAGAAGTGTTGAAAACATTACCTATATAGCATAAAGAGAATAGATTTTTAGTGAGATTGTTTAAGAGTGACAGTTTCAGCTTCTGTGGTCATGAACAAGTGCTGTCGTACCCTTCCCCACCTCCCCCGAAACACACAGGCAAAGCTAAATCTGGGACTTTGTAATGTAACCTATGCACTACGGGAGTTTTAAAGTATAAGAAATATTTCCCAATGTAGGATAACACTTAAGAAAACATCAATCCAAAAGAGTTGCCTTTTAATAGATGATATGTATGTCACATTATTTTTAGGTAAGTTGGAACAAACAGACTGCTTCTGAAATTCTCCTTTCAGAATAGCCTCCTAGAAGACGCTGCTTGATACATAGTCCTTAATTACATATGTGATGAATTCATGAATAGTAAAAATTAGGTGAATCAGTGTGGATATTTGGCTTTTTTAAAAAATAAAAACTCGTCTGTTGTGTGATTTGCACATTATTTACAACCATTGGGAAGTTATGAGAGTACAGATAAATAATCTGTCCCTATTTGGTTTTAGCAGAACCACTGCCTCTATGTTTTGGACCCATGTCCTGATAGGAATATACACACCTGCTAATTGAGGAAGGCATTATAACAATGTCGTTGTCATGCATCTAAACTTTAGGTTCCTTTGGTGTTTTGTGTGTAAGAGGAAAAATACTTAATCTATCTCAGTGATAAAAGACAAAGAAAGAAAACCAGACTAAAACCATTTGGGTTAATAGAGGATAAGAGTGTATAGAATAATTTTTTTCTGATATATTATTCAGTAAGTTACGGCTCCTCTAGAATCTTAAACTGCGTGACTTCAAACAAATGATCATTTCCAAGGTTAAGGGAAGCTATGCTATTACAATATTATATCATTGACTTTGTCAGTAAGGGTAGTCTAAAAAATTTTCCAACTCTCCTCCCCTATAAACTAACCCCTTCATATGTGAAGATCTGTTTCCTCCCCACCCTTCCCACCTCACTTCTGAAATCTTCCATGGGAACTCCGCGTCCTCCCCCCAAAAAAATCACTACATCCAAGTAGCCAAAATAGGCTTCACTCTTGGGTGCCGAGTGCTACTGTGATACCAAACCACCTAACTGTGTCTTGAGTCCTTTCCTGTGAAATTTGGTGGTGTCCAAACAACGCTGTAATATAACTCAAAACTTCCGGTGCACATTGTTTAAATCAATTAGTCAGCTGGCTCTAACTAAGGCCTGATAGACTAAACTGAAATAAAGACTGCTCTCAGAGATAAGCTGCATCTGTTGTATGATTATGGTCTGAATCACTGAAGCCAGGAAAAAATTAACTCTCTCACCATGCAAGCTTTCCCAGAATTACAGGACGAGGAGGAAATGCAGTGAGAATCAGGAGACAATCTGACTTTCAACTTGACCACCAAGTCAGACATATAAAATGAGCATTCATTTCATCTAGTAGAGTTTTATCTTCATCAATCAGTAAAAGTAGGGGAGGGGAGGATGATCATGAGATAACCTGGAGTTTTCACAGTGTCTCCAATTTCATAAACTTCGCAGTTTTGTTAGTTTTTACACGTAACTAGCTCAGTATCTTTGTGAGATGTTTCGCGAAAGTTAAAATTATTTCTATTGATTACTAACATACAGTTTAATCTCACCTGTGAGTGGGCAAGTCCAGGGGAAGATTGCCAATGAGAATGCAGTTCTAGGGACTTCCCTGGCGGTCCAGTGGTTAAGACTCCGCGCTTCCACTGCCAGGGGCACGGGTTTGATCCCTGCTCAGGGAACTAAGATCCTGCATGCCGTGCGGCACGGCAAAAAAAAAAAAAAAAAAAGAGAGAGAATGCAGTTTTATGAGCAAGACAGCTTTCCTATGAAATACTTAAAAACTGGCAACCTAGAAATTATAGCTGAAGCTTACTGCCAGTGCAAAATTTAGACATATTTGAAAAGTGTTTTCATCTCACCAGGATACTGGTTACAGTGTGCTTGTTGCAAAAGAGAAAAATATATATTTATATACACATACACATATGCATATGTGTATATGGTGTGATGGAATGAGGGGTACTAAATTAAAGTCATTCTTGATAAACTTCAAATCCCGATGCTTTTGCACTGGGAGTTACCTATATTCCCTCTCATTTTGGGAAAAAGACTCACAGTCCTTAGCTATATCCCAGAAGCTGCCGACTGATGAAGAATTTTTTTCTTCTCTTAGTAAATCTTACAAGAGCCTGTGGCCATCTAGCTCTCTCTTCGGGAAGTGGGAAAGGACTATTTCCAGAGCCTTTGAAGTCCTTAAGCAAATAGAGCATTCATAATCCTTTTAACCAGAATTCTTATCTTATCACTTGAATGATGCTCTTTAGAAAAGTTGTGTTGGCAAGGAATTAGCCCCAATTGCTTCACAAGTGAGTCAGTAGACACTGCAGTCTAAGGAGGTTTTGAATGGCCTCTTTCCAGTTTTTCTCCTGCTGAAACTGGCTTTCATCAGGGAAAGAGCAGTTCGATAGTGCCTTTCCAGTCCTAAGATGTATTGCCACCCACTTGGCAGGAATAATTTGGGCTCTCTTTATCATAATTTCTTTGTCATCATGACCAAAATTTGTGAATCCCTTGCTTCGAGGACGTTGCATTGATATTGGCTTGGGTCTTCTATGAACTTTTGGATGGGTGAATCAAGTCTGAATGACATAGATGAGTTTAATAAGCCCCTGCTTTGTTTCTTCCCAGACACGGAGACATGTGACTATGGCTGGCACAAATTTCAAGGGCAGTGCTACAAGTACTTTGCCCATCGACGTACGTGGGATGCAGCTGAACGGGAATGCCGTCTGCAGGGCGCCCATCTCACAAGCATTCTGTCTCATGAAGAACAAATGTTTGTGAATCGTATGTACCAAATATACATGGGTTTTCTGAAGCTTCATTCATTCTTACCACCTTCTTAGTTTCTCCTGTATCTAACTGAAAACAAATAGCTTTCTCAGTTGTGACTCAACTTATTAAATCCTTCATCTGTGAACTAAAATCATCTCTACTACATGAGCCCCCTACTTTGAAAAACATTCAACTGTAACATAGAAAGGCATTTCATGGTTTGCCAGCAGTAATAGTTGAAACAGCATGCTATAGGTCAAATCATATGAAATTACTATTTGATCATATTTTGACTTAAAGAAATGACCACCTCTTACGTTTCCAGTCTAATTCTTCCCAAGCTTTTGGTCTCTGTTTTGAATATATACATATGCTGTCTAAAGTAAAAGAGAAAATTGCTTTCAGTTATTTTTATCCCAGTAATTAAAATTGAGTTATAAATAGCACCCTAATCTTATCCTCTGTGCATAATTGGTTCTCATCCAAGTTTCTAATTATTTTAGACCATAGAAAGTGGGCCTCATATTAAGAACATGAATTGAGGGAGACTGAAAGCTAATGAAACTTATTAACAGAGCTGTTTAATAACTCCTTAGACTATAGTAAAGAGAGGAGGACAGCTAGCTTTTAGGTAGAAAATATGTAGAAATTTTTTGCTCATGAAGCATTGTTTGATGCTCTGTTAAATATGTTCTCGTGATGCCTGCTATCTCTTAGAAGTTTGTTAATTTGCAATCTGAGTAGAGGTTCATTTAACTTTTTTTCATGGTGTCTTTGCCTGTGACTCATTTCATGGTGAAAGTAATTATTTTTGAGGAAGTTTTGCAGATCTGTCCAGTCTAGGTGTTCACCATTAAAAATGCTTTGAGAAGAAACATGTGGCTTCCAAAATGAGGCTAGCATGGGTGAGATCTGTCACATTTTATTGGTTCACTGAATTTTTGCCAATTGCACAGTTTAATAAAGAAGTAAGTGGAAAGTTTGTATCATGAGTAAAGATGGAAAAAAATGCTTAATTGTCATGCACTGCTAGGGAAATAATTGTCCATGTCTGATATTTTAATGTTTCACGATATTTGCAAACTAGCTTTTTGGTTTAAAACACATTGGGCAGAAGAACAAAAGATAGTTAGACCATGAAAGATTTTTATGAGCAACTAAACAGAAATCCAGCCAGAAAAGAGGATGCATGATTCATGCCAAAAATAGTTTGCTTTGATACATTTCGTCCATATGTGGGAAAGATAATAAAATGTCTGTGTTGTTCCCCTTCTCAGGTGTGGGCCATGATTATCAGTGGATAGGCCTCAATGACAAGATGTTTGAACATGACTTCCGTTGGACCGATGGCAGCACACTGGTAAGTTACTGATGAAAATGACACTGATTCTAGAACTTGGTACTGTGTGTTGATTGCAGAGGCACATTAGACTGGAGACCAGTTAAATATCTTGCTCAGGGTCACTCAGTGAACTAGACGGGGGTTAAAAATAGAGGTAGTTCCCTGAGAACTGATCCATCTACCAGTGCTCCAATCAAGGTGGCTCTCTTAAAAGAAGAGTGTATCCGATTTCCATTGAACCCGTAACCGCAGGCTCAGCAGAATTGCCTCAGGTCTGTATTTCAGATGGTTATCTTTGTTTTGTATAGCTTCAAAGCAAAAAGGAAAATAATACACATAAGAGAAAAGGTCCTTTAAAAAATACCTTTTCTTCTTACATAATTGCCCTGGAAGTCTGCTATAAGGCATGGCTCATTTTTATCCAAGCAAACATGCTCATTTTTTACATCTTAAAAAAGATTGTTGAATTATGATCTTGTAAATTTCTTTCCATTCACTCTGCTGACTAATTATGTGGTTTTTTAGCTTTTTCTACTTCTTGAAGAAAGGAGTGATTTGATACCCACATCCTTGAGTAAGCTACAATAAGGTTCTTAAGTCAGGATGGGTGAAGCTGTTTTGAGTCACTACTAGTAAATACACAAGTCTAATTCTTTAGAACTAGTTCAAGTGTGGTTAGCTATAGTGGTGGTTCTGGGCTCGGGCTGTTCATTAGAATCACCTGGGGAACATAATTTAAGAACTGGTGTCTAGGCCTCAGCTCAAATTCATTAAAGCAAAACCTCTGGCAGCTATATTTTCTAAGTGTTCCCTGTGTGATTCTAAAATGCAGACAGAGTTGGGATCCACTGGGCTAGACAGTTAAGTGTAAATTCAATTCTAACTTAGATAAACAAGAGGAAGACTTGAAAATAAGCACGCACAAAAAGAGTTTAAAAATTAAGTTTCATTCATTACTGCCATTCATCTGGATTTAATGAGTTTGTCAAAACATAAAGTTCATTCTAGAACAGAGGCCAAACGAATAATTGTTTTCAGAAGTTCTGCTCTGCCTGTTCAGGAAAGCTTCTCTGTGCTCTCCTGGACGTGCCCCTCAGTTTATGTCTGTGTCACTCCTTGTACTCAGTGCTTTGCACTCATTTATTCTCCACAGTAACTTTAAGAGAGGCATTAAGCGTTTTATAGGCAAGGCAAGGGATGGTCAGTTAGGCTAAGCTATTTGCCCACAGTCACAACGCTATTAAGTGGTGAAGCCGTAGGCTTTCTCCTAGCTGGCACCTCCTTGACTTTAAAAAGGGTATCCCTTATCACATTTTGCCTTTAGGAACCCTAAAATAAAGCCTGGCTTGCCCTTTCTCTGTCATCACTCCTTATGTTCAATCAGCACTGTTTGTCATTTGTGTGCATAAGTAGATTATTTGGCAAGATGCAGAAAAAGTAGGGAAAGTAGATTGTTCATAAAGTATATTCGCCGTAAGGTATAGGATTACATCTCCTACATCAATAGTCTCATTTTCTTCTAATTGTCCTGGGTGGATGGTATATCTGCAATTGTTGTATCTGTATGTTTTCATTTTGCTGAAATGAATAATAATTTCAGGGAGATAATTTTGGTCAGATTAGTAGTGGTTGGTATAGCATGACTTCTTATGTATTCATTTTAATTGAAGATAGACAATTATGTTTTTACTAATTTAATTTATAAGTGAACATAAAAATTAAAGGGTTTTTTCCTTTATATTACAGATAGTTAAGACTTTTTATAATTTTATTAATGTATATTATAAAGTATAGGCATTTAGTCAGTTTTCCCTTGTTGAATGGAGGCTTCATTCCTGTGGGAGAAATTAGGTCTAGGATACCCGCTATTAAGTCTTCCTCCCAAAGACTTTCCCTTATAAGTGGTCCAGTAAAAGTACAAGTTCTTGTGAGCTGTAGTGCAGAAGCTAGAATGCCAAGGACTCAGGTGGCCAGTTGCAGTTGCTACTTCCTTGTGCCTTGCAGACCTGGACCACGACTTATCTCAAAGTGTAACTGTTGGCTGGGTGCCTGTATGGTCCTGCCCTGAGCCTAAAATAGTTGCATTTGCCGCAGTGAAGTTAATGTAAAGTCTGTCATTTGCAACATACTGACCTGATAGGCCAAGTCCCTGACTGTTTCCAGTCTGTCCTTGGTTATATAGAATTGATTTGTATATTTTCATTCTCAGCATTTTTCTGTTTTACTAGATGTCTATTCTGGTCTCTCCAGTAGCAATTCAGCTCTTCAGAGAAGTGGTCCTCTTGCCTGCTTTTTTTTCGGAAGGTGTGTAGGATAAGGCCCTATGCCCCCTGTGAGCTTGGTTAATGGGACTGAATATTGGCTTATAGCTGGCAGATGAGTGAGGTCTGTAAATTATCTTAGGGAATTTATCTTGCCTGTCAGGTGCCATCCAGGTGTGCTTGATTTCATCAGATGTCATTATTCCACTATGCTGAAGCAAGCCAACTCAACTCATTTTTTTGTCTGTGTCCATTAATTTTTAATGGACTGTGCTGTGAAATATACTGTGAAAAAAATAACTTAATTACAATTTCCATAGTCTAGACTGGTCCTAAATTTGGTAAATAAGTGGGCATTGCACTTTGTCCAAGGAGAAATATTGATCTTCCTATGAGATTTTCAGAGGAAGATAACATAACCTAAGATAGATAACTATACAACATAAACAAGAAACTTACCCTTCATTAATTCGCATTTTCTAATTGGAACCTAAGGGTTATGGAGAGAGCACCAAGGAAGGGCCTCAAGGTGAAGAGGGCAGCAAATGAATTACATACACAAGGCAAAGTTTATCAAAGAAAGGACACAAGTAAATCCAGGAAAAACTCTGATGGACCTTGGTTTCTTCTTAATTCACTCTTTGTGTAAAATAAAAGTGTGCTAAGGAGTGTCCTTAACTTTGAATATTTTGGAACAGAAGAGACCATCTGCCCAACAGCCTGTCTCCCTCCCATTTGACTGATCTCTGGCCCACTTTCTGCTTTTCTAACCACGCTTGCCTCCATCCCTTGCTTTCAGAGACAGCCTAGGTGTCTCTTAAACTTGTTTGTAGTTCTCTCTGCAGCCACCATCCCCTTAACAGGTTCCATATGTGCTCAGGCCTTTGAATAAAATAGTTCTCCTTTGTTTCGCTGTTTACTCCAAGTGTCTTGCTTTTGAAAATATCCCTAATAGTAAACTCTTCATCCGGAAAAGCAGTATCTGCTTACAATTGGGAATGGTGTTAACTTGACTGCGTGCAATTTCAAGAACTTTGTTTATGTTTTAGAGTGATTTCTCCCCTCTCCCCTCCACCCCCATTTTTTGTTTGAAGGGTTTATTAGAGCTTATCCTTCTTGGGAGGTAGAGCAGTATTAATACAAAAAGAACCTTTGATATTTACTGTATGTTATCTTTTGTTATTCAGTCTTAGAGTAAAAATAAATAAGTTAATATTAGGTCTCAATTTCAATCAGTTCTTTTCTTGAAATAATTAAACTTTGCTTCCAATAAATTTGTAGTGTATCGTATTTAATACGATTATCCTTTAGAGCTAGACTAATTCAATTTATATGCTTATACTAAATTAATGATTTTATTTGGCCAAGTTATCTACTTTGCCCTTATTCTTCAGATTCTGATGGATTCATCCCACATTATTGGTTTCTATAATAGGATGTTGGTATCACTAATAAAATGCCAAATTCTTGCTTTTATTGGATCTTTAAAATCTTTTTTATTCTTTATTTGGGGTGTTTACCCAGTAAATTTCACAAAAGTATACTCATGAACAAAATTGGTTCTAGCCTTACCCTTGTGATTTCTATTAAGGTTATTTTCTCTTAACACATTTCAGTTTTCACTTTGTCACTTGATTTCCTACTAAGCAGGCACATTTCAGTTTGTCCTTTGGTTTTCTACTCACCGGCCATTCTTTAACTTGACTATAGATTTCTAACAGCAAAATGCCCCAAGTGCTTATTAGAAAGCCTGACAAATAACTTCAATAATGAATTACTTTACTTGTCACCCAAGTAATGTCTTCAAAGACACTAAGTTAAACCATCCAAGTTAAATACACATTAAACCTGGCGAACTTGAACAAACATTTCTTATCTAGCTTCTGTACTATTAGCTGACTTTTAAGTTCTTTCTTTAACCTATTGTTAAATGAATGACTAGTCTGAAGTGTTTTCCCCTAGATCTGTTTTTCAGTGCCTGTGACCTTCCTCTCCCCTTGCTCTGAACTCTTGTTACTCCCTTTTTAATTCTGCAAATGTCTTCCTCTTGCCTTCAGTATAAAATTCTGTAATTATTATCAAGGCATACCAAGCCCACTTACTCCATCTTCTACTTCCTAAGCTGTCTCATCTCAAAATACCCACAGTTCCAGGAATAAGCCATGACATCTCACTTCTGCTGGTCTTTGCATCCACTTGCTCTCGTGCTTAGAATGTTCTCAGCCCTTGTCCTAATTTCATTTGATAAATGTTTGAATACCTTGCTTAGCCAAGAGTCACCTTCTTCCAGGAAGCCTTCCTAGCTGGGTGTGACTAAGAGCTCCTTCTCTGTGTTCTAGAAGCCCTTTGTACCCTCTTCCCATCCTACCACTGGCCTCTGTAGTGTTAATTTCCTGACACTGAGCTTTCTGAGGCAGGGATTAACTTTCATCTCTATTTTGTCTGCACCTAGCAGAGTGGTTGACAAAAATAGATATTTGAATGATAATCAATATCCATACATTGCTCAACCAATTCACTTTGTTATCTTTTCAATCCTGAAAGGACCAAATAAGTCTTTTGGCTGAATCTCTATATGACAATTCTTGTTTATCTAAATTAAATATTTTATTTAAAGTTGTATCAGTATGAAAAACATTAAAACATAATAGGTGGTACTTCAAATATGACAAAAAGAAAACAAATGTTTCTCAGAAACAGAAGTATGTAGCTGAGCATAATGCATCTTACAAAAGTTATTAACCCAAAGGAAAACAGATGTTCCTACTGGAAATGATGACAGTTTTGTCCATGGTTGTCCCAAGAATACATAAGCTTTGGGAAGAGGAGATGGAAAGCAAACTTTTCAAAGGTTTAAGTTATATCAGGGCAGATTTTCCATGAAGTTTTAGGAAACTGACAATTACTCAAAACTTTGACTTTAAAAAACCTTATTATCCAAATCCAAAATGTAGTGAAACAAGCAGAAGGAAATCTCACTCCTAAGTGTTCTCAGCTCATTTCATTTTTTATAGGTTGCTTGACCAAGGATGACTCGGTTGCCTAAGGTTGGACAGGTCTTCTTTTATTTATCCACTATCTGAGTCCGTTCTTTCAAGCACAGAGGGAGCCAGACATCAGGGAACACTGCGGAATCATTTATGTTTCTCCACCTATATACACCCTGGCAAAATCTTTTTTTTTTTTTTTTTTTTTGCATTATGCCGGCCTCTCACTGTTGTGTCCTCTCCCGTTGCGGAGCACAGGCTCCGGACGCGCAGGCTCAGCGGCCATGGCTCACGAGCCCAGCTGCTCTGCGGCCTGTGGGATCTTCCCGGACCGGGGCACGAACCCGCGTCCCCTGCATCGGCAGGCAGACTCTCAACCACTGCGCCACCAGGGAAGCCCTGGCAAGGTCATTTTTACAACTTGCTTTTCAACTACAGACTGTGGTGTGTCCATGGACAGCACAGTTAGGGAGATATTGGAAACCAGTAGGTGCCTTAATCACACTACTTTTTATAACATGACTCCCTAACCAATGGTTTAAAATCAAGCTGTGGACCTCAGAGATTTAAAGCTGTTACCGTCTTGCCCCCTCCTCTCCCTGAGCCCCAGGAATAAGATTCTCGCAGTGGCAATTCTCCCGAGGTCTGTATTGCTCCCTTCTGTGTTCTCTTTAGTGAGCTCCCGCAGCACCTCAAAGCTCAACCCTCACCACTGGGGATCGGATGCTTCAGTGGATCAGATGAAGGTACTTCAAAGGAAAATGTCACCTTAGGTTGCGTTTTCCAGAGGTTGAGGATTGAGTAGAACTGACAATCCAGTTCTCTTTTAAAAATGTTGAGGAGCTTTAGGCAAGTTTGATTTGTAAGGAAAAAAACAACCAAAAAAACCTCTGACTTTATCCTAATACATTAAAAAGAACATTTTCTACATCTCTTTTACATTTTCCATCTGTCAACTCTATTTTGTCAGCACTCAGTGTCAACCCATGCAAGGCTGCTGGCTTGTCAGCTTCCTGGGAAGTAGTCACGGCCTTCTCACTCTCCAGTGTCCTGTTTGGAGAAAACAGAGACTTCCTTTCCTCTGCACTTTCCGGATCTAGTCAGAAAGTTCTCAAACAAGTTACTAATTCACAGATCCTTAAATGTCTTATTTTCTAGCTCTAACCAACTTATCTTGCCCCTTGTTAGTTAGGATATAGATTCCAAAAGGCTAACTAATAGCCTTTTGTGCTTAAAAAATGCTACTTGAAAAAAATATTTCTGGAAGATAACTGAATTTGGCTTTTTTTTTTTTTTTTTTCACTTTGATAAACGTGGTCGAGCATTGGCAAACTGACACACCTAGAATTTGGGACACCCACTTGCCCTCCTGGTTATGCTGCAGAATTAATGAAGGAAAATAGCCAAATTGGATGTGGAATTGACTTTAAATCCAGAGACCCATTTTCTCCTTTCATAAATAAACATGTTAGTCTGTCAAGCAAAGCATGGTGAGAAAAAAACCAGCAATAAAGAAATAGCCCTTAACCCAGGAAGAGACACCTAAAAAGGAGTAACTCGCAGGCCATAAACCATTATTCTTTTTTCTGCAGGAATGTATTATTATTACCCTTTTATAGACACAAAGGTTCATATCCTCCTCCCTCTCCCAGATGTCTTGGACATTGAAAAGAGAATCAAGAGTATTAACTAATTCCCTGTGTTTTCTAAGCTGGTTTGTAGGTTTGAAGGATTGCGAATGATTTGGCAGAAAACAATGATGCAAAACAAAACCCCCGGGGCTTCCCTGGTGGCGCAGTGGTTGAGAGTCCGCCTGCCGATGCAGGGGACATGGGTTCGTGCCCCTGTCCGGGAAGATCCCACATGCCGCGGAGCGGCTGGGCCCGTGAGCCATGGCCGCTGAGCCTGTGCGTCCGGAGCCTATGCTCCGCAACGGGAGAGGCCACAATAGTGAGAGGCCCACGTACCGCAAAAAAAAAAAACAACAAAAAAAAACCCAAACCAAAACCTTAAGTTTTACTTTTTCTACCTGAAAATCTTAGAAGACTTCCTGTAAAGTGTGTGTGCAGATGGGTGTGTGTTGGCTGTGCTGTGGTTTTAGCTCCAAGTCAAGTGCCACTTCTCTGTGAGCAAGTCACACTGCATATCAACATTAATTTAATTATGTTAAATCTCACAGGCTTCATTAGATTAATCTAAAAGCCAAGGAAAACATATGCTGTTTCTTCATTCTTTAGCACATTACTCACCAGTAGAAGAATTTTCAGTTTCTTTTCTGAAAGACCATTGAGCTCTTAGTGAACATTTTTACTTGTGTTGCAGTTCAGTTTGATTTGAAACCAAGAACTGGTTCTTCTGATTCTTCACATAAAATATATCGAGCCATAGTGTAGTTCTAGAACACAAAACCCTCATCTCCGCCTTTCCCTTCCTTGAGTGCAGATGGCTATTGACGGGCAAACAGCTGGAAGAACAATATTTACCCACCACTGGAAAATCATTTCATATTTGACAAGATTCTCCTTGAAAAAAAGAAGAATTTATCAACGTGGTAGTTCCTTTTCACAGATGCTTTTCCAACAGTGCTCTGTGAAACCTTAAAAATCACACATGGTTATTTAAATTTAATTGCTAATTAGTTTAAGGCAATGCATAACCATGGAAAAGGCCAAGAAAATGTTGAATGGGTTTGGCAGTTTCAAGTTGCATTTGGATTGTGAACACTTCCTGACTGAAGACCTGTACAAACAAACTTGGGGCGAAGGAACCCACTGGCACCATTCATGGTGGGGATTAAATGCAAGTGGCTTAGTGGGGCTGTGCCTGGGACCCCGTCTCCAAGTGCTCTCAGAGTGGGAGGAACTCACATCCTTTGGAAACTGCTGTGGATAATTACGACTTTGTAGGGCAGTGAGCTCATGCTATTACACAAGATTAGTGCTGTGCTCCATAGCTGGCAGATTGTCCCTCCCGCACAGAGATTTGCCAGCTAGGAAAATAGTGGGCATATTGCCACTTTCACAGCTATCAGGAGACCCCGAGTTAGTTTTTTTCCCTTCGACATATTCATGTTTCTAGGATCCCACTCCAGGCTGCCAGCCTTGGGCAGTGACACCAAAACAAACGTCTCTTTCTCCTTTAAAACAAAGCTGCTCTTTTCCTTTTGGTTGTTCAACTAAAAGACAACAGCCAAACCATAACCTCCTTTAAAACATAAATAAACAAGGACCCAGACCAGAGTAACCCGCAGCAAGTACGCAGATCAGAGGAGGGTATATTTCTACCTTGCAGTGAGGTCATTTGCCCCAACAATTTAAAGAAAACAAAATTAAATATAATCCCCCACAGACTGCAAACAAATGCCTCTTGTGACCACAGCCATCGAGGGAAAAAAGGCATTTTAAAGTTAACACATGTTTTGATTTCTCTAATAAGCAGTCCTTCTAAGCTCCCGGCAGATAACTGTTTGACCTGTGTTCTGAAAGGTGAGGGCCGGGGGATAAACCCAGAGTGGTTATTCTGAGTTCTTTATTTAGTGCAAAGGTGGTTTCTTATCAGCATATGTTTCAAAAGGGTAAGCCGTCCTCTAGGGACTGTGTTTTCTATCTGGAGTTTGCTTTTATCCTTTGGTGGTTATCTGCTTGCCCCTGGCATCGGCTGCGTTTGGATGTTATTTGTGGCCATGTGAGTACAGCAGTGGCGCTACCGGTTCCAGGTGATAAAAGGAGTTTGAACACAGAGAAGTCAGCTTTTAGTACAGGTGTCATGTTTTTATAGCTAATCTACATAAGTTTTTACCTAAAAACAGACTGAATCACATGCGGACATTAATTGTGTGCGTTGGTGTTTATTTATGATCTGCCCTGTCCTAAGGAGTTCAGGTGGCTATTGTAGATTTGGCTTTGCTTCTGATGTAGCTTCACTGTTGATGCAAAGCATCTGATAATTTTAAAAGGACAAATAGAAAAATATATATATTGTAGTCGAACGTTTTAGTCAACTAGAAAATTCAGATTATAGCTACATTGGCCTGTAGCTAAATAGAATGGGATTGGTAAATACTGTTTAGCTGAGGTCTATCTTTTAGCAAAGTGCTCTCTTCTTACTTTTCCTCAAAAGACTGAGGGAACATATCACAGATAATCCTTTAATCTTTTTTTCCATATGGAGGAAATAATCATGGTTTGGGATGGGGCGGGGGTGGGGGGGACGTCTACATTGCTTTGTTAACGGTGACTTAGTTGGTAATTCAAAATCTAATGATGGATGGATATCACCACCTAGTGGCCATATAGTATTTTGCGTTTCAAAACTTCACATTCCCAGAACTCCACTTAGGTCTCTGAAGGAATAATATTCTCTGTGAATTAAGTCCCTATAGCTTTGGGTTTTAAAATTCTAGTATGAATTGCATTATATCATGAACCAGAAAGTTAAATGTGAAATGAGATGATTTTTCAAATGCAGCGTAAAGCTAATACATGGAGTCACATGCTTAGTAAAATCCTAGCAACTGAGGTAAGCATTGGGACCAATCTTTCCCGTATCTTCACTTTATACACAGTAATAGCAGTGGAAAGTTTTCCTTGGCTGGTTCCCTTGGCATGTGAACCTAGAGGACATTTTTGGTTTTCTTATGAAACTTTTTGTAAAGTGAATTAAATCAGCAGTGTTTGGGGGAATAGAGAGTAGGTAGAAAGCAGAGACTGGACTGGTCATGGAAAAAAACTCCAAATTATAGCTTGAAGCCTTAAATTCTCCCAACAATTACCATAATATATTATGTCAGAGCATGGCTTTACTGGACAAATGTCAAGAGCGGTTTTTATCAATGGAATGTGTGCGGTTAATTGTTTAAACATACTTGGCAAAACTCATAATAGTTCTAAAACATAAAACCTTTAATTGGCCGTTTAAGATAATCTAAATTACAGTGAATTTTAAAGAATAAAAGGTGACTCAATCTAAGCTGAAAAACTATAGGTAAATATGTGGGCAGGTACAAGGTCGATGATAGAGTGGGCCCTTGGCAGATGCAGATTCAAGATTTGTAGTTTCAAATATACATGAGAGACCCTGAAGATCCACAAATATGAAATATTTCGTACTTTTTGCTCAGGCACAAATTTGGACTGTACCCAATGGCTGGCTAGTATGTAAAAATTGTTCAATTAGCTGGCAAGTTTGTCCAATGGACAGCTCAGTTTTCCCATCTCTAGGGGTCTGTTGATGTTTATTCTACTAACTATTTAACCATTTTGGACCTTCTCTATTGTATTTACGGTGGGGACCTCTCTGCTACACAGGTCTGTGTGAACAAGGGCATTCCCAAAGGTCTATCCTAGGTATATCCTGCCCTGTTGCCAAGAAATACTGTATTTGTAGGGGTGTGTGTATGTGTGTGTGACGGTAGTAAATCTCAAATTTGTGTCCCACAAAAAGATGAACTTAAATTTTACCTAGTGTGTGAAAATTCCATTTTCTTTTTATTAGAGAGGAAAAGAAACCAAGAGATTCTAAACAGAGTGTCTAACTGTTTAGAACTAGTTAGTGCCCATCGATTATCCTTTATAGCTATTTGACCAAATTAAATCATAAAATCTCAATGAAAATAATTTGAAATGGGTCAAATATTATGGAGAAGGGCTAGTTATCAACTAAGTTTTGATATGTCCAGTTGCTTTGAAAACTTCTTAGTTTTAAATTCTGATAAAAGGGATTTAAAAACAAAACTCCTTCATGTTCCGGGAATTCTTTCTCTACTAGAGGTTGAAGCATGACCTTATTATCTTCAGGGTTTTGAATTTTGAATTGACATTATCTTCTAAAGACAAAAAAAATCTTGATGTGGAAAAGCAAATACTATTTTGGAATGTTGCATGAAGGGTAAGTCATTCTACGGTTCAAGAGCCTTCCATGATCCAGCCTTTTCTTTTCACCATCCAGCTGCTTGCATATTTCCTTATAAATCGATTTGCTTATATATGTATCATATAAAGGACCAGCTGGGACGTGACTGTCACAGCAGTTAACTGACTAATACTGGATGGTCTCGTTTCCTTTCTTGAACTGAAAGCAGTGCTCAAAGCTGAACCAAGCAAACTCCTTTTGTAAAGCAAAGCAAAGTACCTGATTTATTTTTAAATCTTGTGTATTTCCGAAATAATGCTTTTTTAAAGACCGAAGTATAGTTGATTTACAATGTTGTGTTACTTTCAAGCGTACAGCAAAATAACTCAGTTATATGTGTGTGTGTGTGTATTCTTTTTCAGATTCTTTTCCATTATAGATTATTACAAGGTAGTGAAAACATAGTACCCTGTGCTATACAGTAGGTCCTTGCTCTTTATTTTATATACAGTAGTGTATATCTCTTAATCCCAAACTCCTAATTTATCCCTCCCCGCCCTTTCCCCTTTGGTAACCATAAGTTTCTTTTCTATGTCTGCCAGTCTATGAAATAACACTTCTTTCACCTTAGAAAAAAGACAGTGATCCACCTCTAGTTCAATTACATTAGAGTTTTATCTTCCATTTGTTTTGTACATGCTTGTGATACTAGTTATCTGCTGAGATTCAGGGCCATTGATCATGGTGGTGTGTATTTTAAAGATAAAAGATCATCTGGTATCTCTGAATGACAGTTGGGACTCCTAGATACTATATAATCAGAGTCACCTTGAAAGGATGTAAACCCTGTCTGACTTTAGTAGATTGCTGGTAACTTTCAAAAGCAGAGACCCTACCCCCATCCCCAAACACAACACACACCTTTTCCCTCCCCGTATGTTGATTGAATTAAGTTGGAGACTTTGCAAAGAGCTGGGAAGGAGAGAATAACTCTTCAGCCATTCTGCTTGAGACACCTAAGTCAAGTTTGTCTTAGATCTGTGGAACTGAGGTCACTCTCCGAGAGTGGGGAATATTGGCAGGCAGGGGAGTCCCGTGTGCTCCAGAAGACCTGCAGGATAATTCTCCGCTTTTATGTTAATATAAGACAGAAGTAAATTTTTGACAATAAAATACAGATTATTTGGAATAAAATAATCTAAGCATTTGTAAAGTTTGATAGATTGTAATGAATAACTTCAGTCTGCTCCGACTTTGTCCTCTCAATATTAGGATTGGTTCAAAATGAATTCTCTGGTTTGTGGAGAAAATTTTCATTCAAGAGAATGGTACTTAGCTGTTAGATTTTGGCCAGGATTTTAAAAATCATTTTATGCTTTTGGCAGCTAACTTGCTTGAATCTGATTGGGGGGAAAGGAAAGAGAAAACAATAATTGAAAAGTTAATAAATCCAGTTTAGTTGAAATGGTTGTCTTTTGGGGCACTTTTTTTTTTTTTTTTTTTTTTTTTACACATACAGAGAGGTAATCATTTAATTGGAACACTACAAGTAACTTTTTCATATAGTTTACAGCATTAAGCAGTTCATACTAGGTATAAAAAATTACCTCTTAATAAAATGCATGTTTGTTATAGAACATGTAGATAAGTTTACATCTGAGCTGGCTTTCCTTTACATCAACTATGTGACCTTTATGTCATAATTTTCTCTGCCATCAAAAAAGAACAAAAATGCACAGTAATCTAGGGGTTTCTTTTCAGACATGGGATTGATCTAATTCTGGTCTCTGGGGGAAACAACGAGAGTTCAAGGTCTGGAATGGAGAACATGAGTCTCTGAGACAAAAACAGGCTAAATCAGCATTTATTTTTATCAACAGTGTTAAAATGAATTCTCCCCAAGCCATGCTGGCTTTTTGGAATAATTTTAGTTTGCCCATCCAGCCCTAGAAGAGGGTCGACCTGGGCTAGATCACCCAGGATGTTTGCTTATAATTCCAGCGAGGAGAAAAAAATCCAGATGGGAGCAGAGAATTTTTCTCTGCTCATTCCAAGAGTCTACATTTCTGTATGTATGAGACACCGTCTATGTGAGAGAGGCTCGATTACATTCTTATAGCTCAGAATTGATTTCCTGAGGAGAGTTCTCTTCCTAACATTTAGCTTTAGTGAAAAAAATACATTATTGAACCTAAAATCAATGATTTATTTTTTCTACTCTTTTTCTCTGCAAGTGATATTAAATAAGGCTATAAGAATGTAGGAGGAAACAAAGAAAGTTGTTCAGAAAACTGGAGTTTCCTTTGCTAAGTCAGTTTGGCAGTAACATGGAGCAAAATCAAAGCATCCTAGCCAAAATAAATCTGCACAATGGAGCAATCAGATATGAGGTAATAGTGTGACATGCCTGTGGGTATCAAACATTCTTGCAAAAACCACAGACTTAAAATTTGGTCCTGCACCATTAAGCCACAGTTCTGCCAAGCAACAACACAGATCACTGCTGCGAGCCAAATGCAATTCCCACCCAAAACAATTAAATCTTTTACCAGAGGTCTGAGCCTGGGAAGCTTAAGGCCTGAGAATTACTTTGGTGGCATGGAATCAGAATCTCATTTCAGTGTGAAAATGAGATGGTTATTGTTCAGATCAGGAGGAAATGTCAGCTGCAAAATACATGGCAGTCGAGGGACTTGGATGACTTGAAGTGATGTTTGTTGAGGTTAGATTTAAAAAGTGTTAGCTAAGAAATCAGTAAGTTCTTTCTGATCACTGCATAGCTCATGTTATAATGTTCATTTTTACTGATTAGAAAAATAATTTATGCTCATTCAAGGGAAGTTGGAAAATCTGTAAGAATATATAAATAAAATATTACCTTAGTCTCATATCACTAGATATAAACTTTATAACATTTTACTGCATTTTCTTTGGGTCTTTTGCATACACACACACACACACACACACACAGCTGCATTGAGAGTATGCGTAAAATTCGGATTATTGTACATTTTTAGGACTTTGCTTTTTATTTAACTTAACACTTCTTTTAGTATCTTCCATCTCCTTGTATAGTCCTGAAAGCCAAGATATTTGATGGTTATATAATGTCCCATTTGTCTGGCTATACCATGATTTATTGAATATATATTTGCTCTATAGATTTTTCCCACTTACTGCTAGTGTAATATTTTAGATAAAATGTTCATATCTCTGATTATTTTTTAGGATAGCATTTTAGAAGTAGAATTACGAAGTCCAAGGGTAGGAACTTTTTTTTTTGGCTGTACGCGGGCCTCTCACTGTTGTGGCCTCTCCCGTTGCGGAGCACAGGCTCCAGCCACTCCGCGGCATGTGGGATCCTCCCGGACCAGGGCACAAACCCGTGTCCCCTGCATCGGCAGGCGGACTCTCAACCACTGCGCCACCAGGGAAGCCCAAGGGTAGGAACTTTTTAAGGCCCTTGGTATGTATTGCCAACTGTTTTCCAGACCGGTTATTTACTTCTGCTGACTTTGTGATTGTCTTGCTTGCTGTTTGCCAGCAGCAAACAACATCTTCGATCAGGGGCAAGTATGGATAGGGAGGAGCGCAGCACACTCTGGGGTTCATTATTTCAAAATATGAAATTATTTATTAAACAACACCACTATGTGCCAGGCATAGCTCCTGGCACTGAGGATACAAGAGTAAACAAAAGAAGCCAAAATCCCTGTCCTCAATGAGCTTACACTCTACTAAGGAGAAAAAATATAATAACTAAGTAAAATGCATAGGATATTAGAAGGTAATAAGTGTTATGAAGAAAAATAAAGCAAATAAGGGAGATGAATAGTGTGGTAAGGCCAAGGAAAGGGGAGCATTGCACAGTTTACACATGGTATTGGGATGCTGGAAAATTTTCCACCTTTGAGGACATTCACTGGTTTCCTGAAAGAGGTTAGTTAGAAAGTAAACTGGAAAGTATTGAGCTCCAAAATCCAAATTAAGTATATGAGGAACTCTGGGATCTTTCACCATAAAAAGTATTCAATTTAGGTCTTTGTTAGTTTTAAGGAATTCTTATTCTTTATTAATTTAATTTTTAATTTTATCCTGCTTTAATTCGTCTGTTAAAGACAGCTTAGTCATACAGCAGCAACAGGCTGAATGTGACGTTTATATCTGCATTGTTACTCCATTTCCTTTTCTGTTATCTATTAAAGGAGGGTAGCCGAAAAAAAAAAAAAGGCAAAAAATAAGACTTGGTGGGTGGAGGGTAAGAGATGGTAAGGAAAGGGAAATAAGCAAAGAAAAGGAAAATAAAGAAAAAGTTAGAAACCCAGGTCAGATCAAATGTCAGTTCCCAGTCGCAGGAAGACCTACCAGACAGAGTGCTTTGGTGAGTACAGTCCTCTGAGCATCTTTCCCAGGGCCACCTAGGGGGTAGCTCAGTGGTACCATTCAGGCTACTAGAGTTGAATTTAAATCCATATAATTTCTGGATTTCCACCAGAGAAATAAAAACACCCTTAATTCTGTGTTTTGGAAAAAAAGTCTTTATTAAGCTTCCCTCGGTTCTTTGAAGTTTTATCACTTTTCAGAGACTCTTCTTTACATAGCAGAGGTCTCTTGTCTCCTATCTTAATTTTGGCATGATTGAGGTGTATTTCAAAGCAAAGCTAAGCAAAGAGATTGAAGGAAAAGTAGAAGGTCTCTTAATCATGAGGTTTTCAAACTTAAGGTCTTCTTCTCACAAATTATTTTATCAAAGATCTAGGTTTTTACCATATTTTAAAGCTTTAAAAACCGCATTATTTTCTGAGAAGAAAGAAACATTAGAGCCATTCTCTAGTATATTTATTATACATTTTTAAAAGACATAAAGATAACCATGGTGCTTTTGGGAGTAACTAGCAGGACTGTTTTTTGGCGTGCTCTGAATTGGAAACAATTGCCTTAACTCATATACAGTTCTTTCTTCTCTGTCTTTTTCAAATAAAATCTCTTAACTCACTGTTTCAACCACAGACTCATTTTTCCCCCCCTTGGTTCTTTTTTTTTTTTAATTTTTATTGGAGTATAGTTGATTTACAATGTTGTGTTAGTTTCAGGTGTACAGCAAAGTGAATAAGTTTTACATACACATGTATCCACTCTTTTAGTTTCTTTTCCCATATAGGTCATTACAGAGTATTGAGTAGGGTTCCCTGTGCGATACAGTAGGTCCTTATTAGTTATCTATTTTACATATAGTAGTGTGTATATGTCAATCCCAACCTCCCAATTTATCCCTCCTCCCCCTTTCCCCTTGGTGACCATAAGTTTGTTTTCTACACACAGACTTATTTTAAATTTAATTCAAGGAAAGACTAATAGATCTGTAGGCCCAGAAGAAACAGTCACATTTGCCATTGTCACATAAATCTGAATACGTATTTCTTTCATATGAAGGAAATTTGTCTCCACCAGTCTGGTCAGCATTAGATGTGATTTAAAACGTGACAGTAGGCAAAGCATATTGGGAAAGTGATACCCAAGTTGAGCCAGAGAGACAATGAACAAACATGTCCCATATCACATTCTAATTAAGAGACCGGAGGCTAGAAAGCTTCTCTCTTATTTATGGTCCAATATTATTTTCATCTCACTAAAGTTTGTTATTTTTGAATAGGCATAAGGACTATGTTTTTCATATAATTATTGGTTGATATGGAGGTCACATTTTAAGGCAACAAAAAATTGAATGTAAACCTAAAAGTCCTGGGTGTTTAACATTGCTAAGTTTCAAGTTATTCCCAGTCTTGCTGGATTACTGTAAGAGATAATGCATACCAAGTACCAGAAGAGGGCTTCATTCATTACTGGTGCTGAATAAAAGACATGTATTACTGTCATGGAAGGCAAAAGATATTTCTGGTTAAATCTCATTGCTCAAACTAGGGAATCAAAAGGTATCATCTAAAGATGTAGATATAAAGGTAACCAGTAGAAAAACATCAGGTCAATAAAATTCCTTTTAATTATCTGAACACACATTAAAGAAAAGCAAACATATATTTATAGTAAGACATATTTTTAAAGCATTATCTTGTATATTAATATGCATAAATGTGATAAATGTTCCTATTAAAACAACTTCCAAATTAGATCATAAAGCAAAACACAACTGAATGGTGCACATAAGAATCATATCTAAAACAGAATTACTCAGAAAGGTTGAATATAAAATGATGGGCATAGGTATATCGGGTAAACAGAAAAATAAATATAGCAAATATATCAATTTATATATATATCAACATAGCAAAGGATTTGGATGAAAACAATTACATTCAATAAGACAAAGGTACTTTATAGTGGTAAAAATATAAAAGAAGGAATGACCATTTTATTGCACTATAATCACCTCTACATAAAATTATATGTGCACATAAGGTTTGGAAGAAAACATGACAGATTAGAGTGACGAGATTATGAATTTTTTTCTCTAGTTGTTCCACTTCCATTAATGCTGTTACAATTAATAATGATGACATGGTGAAAATTCTTAAATTGAGCATTGATTCCTTAGATATATCTCATCGCCAAAGGAAAAAATATATATATTTGAAGAAAGACTTTGAGATATATACATTTTCCACTAAGAGTGTAAAAATCTTTTTCTTTACCACCAGAATTATTTCAGCTAGATGGTTCAACAGAAATTGTTGAGTCCCTTCTAATTTAATCGTGCAGTAATGGCACTGTCGCTTTTATAATATGCTTCTCTTTGACTGTCAATAGTTATCTTCTCCCTCCATTTTTACAGCAATATGAGAACTGGAGGCCCAATCAGCCAGATAGTTTCTTTTCTGCTGGAGAAGACTGTGTTGTAATTATATGGCATGAGAATGGCCAGTGGAATGATGTTCCCTGCAATTACCATCTCACCTATACCTGCAAGAAAGGAACAGGTAATGATTACTCCATTAATAATGTATACTTAATCTGCATTTCAATTATCAAGTAAATTCAGGAAGAATAAATGTCATTCTTTGTGGTCTTTTTTTTTTTTTTGCGCGGTACGCGGTCCTCTCACTGCCGTGGCCTCTCCCGTTGCGGAGCACAGGCTCCGGACGCACAGGCTCAGCGGCCATGGCTCACGGGGCCAGCCGCTCCGCGGCATGTGGGATCCTCCCGGACCGGGGCACGAACCCGTGTCCCCTGCATCGGCAGGCGGACTCTCAACCACTGAGCCACCAGGGAAGCCCAAATGTCATTAAGACATAAGCTGGATGTCACATATGGTATCTCTTATTGCTCTGGAATGGTTTACTTTTTCAATATAATTGAAAAGTTTGTTTTCAGTAATGTGTTCACCTTAGATTTCAAGTGCTTAAGATAACAATGTAGCATTTATGTAGAAAAACTACCTGGCAGTATTTTTAAGAAAAACAATTGCCAGCCCAAGTGCCTATAAACCTGTTTATTTTGATGAGGAGAGCATTAAAAAAAAAAAAAAAAAATCAGTTGTAGAATAAATAAATAAAAATTTTAAAGAAACAAAAAAAATTTTAATTAGTTGTCAACAATAAAAAACTGGTATGTATCATAAAATAATGTGAAGTTTTTACTTAAAAAAAAAAGAACACCTGGTGCCATCTGGCCCATGTTCAAATTTATCAGTGGTTTAAATACTGCAGCTGAAAACTACCACCCTCCCTTGGTGGGACTGTGGTCTCCAATTCATTGCAGTCCTCATTCAGACCTTTCCTCCTTTTTGGTTAAGTTCCTGGTCTTTATAGACATTTGAGTTTTTCACTCATTCCCTTAGAAGCTCCATCTGTACACATAAACCATAGAACAAAAATGCCATCCCTATATCTATTGTTGAATACCTTCAAAATATGATACAATAAAAACATTTATAATATGTTTATAAGTTAATAATATAATGAGAATTGCTTAGTTGATATTAAACAGATAAAATTAAGAAAGCTGATTTTTGAAAGTGTTTATCATTGACCAATAGGTTTGAATTCTAAGGTGCACTGTATAGACTTCTTCCTTTAAAAAATAGGAATTCCATAAAAATTTATAAACCTATTTGCAATTGATAATGGTGTTAGAACATGAGTATTTAATCTCTATACCCAGATTTTACCCACCTCAATTAAACATACAAAGTACAAATGCAAAATGCAAAATCCATTTGACTTATTTTTGAGTATAAAAATAATAAAACTAAAAATACACTCTATAGATATTTTAGGAAAGACAAACACCACTAGAGAAATTCTATCAAAAGAAAGAGAACAGTAAGATACACAAAGCTGAGATGAAACTCAGCTGTTATCCATGACTACTATACTCTGCCATTCTCTTGTCTAAAGCAGAATTTATTCTGAATATCTTTCATGTGTGAGCAGCTTTCCTGACTATGTACGTTACTTCCGCACTTACGCGATGGAACTTGTGAAAACAGCAAATCAAGTTATTTGCTCTTTTCCCTGTTTCTAGTGTAAGAAGTCTTTAAAGAACTGTTTGTCTTTATCCAAATGTCATGTTTGCCCTCTTAGATCTCCAAATGTTCCCTGGAGTCATGCTTTTCATTTTGTGATCCAAACATTCTTTTATTTCCCGTGTTGCTTTTTCCTATGCCAGGGTTTATTAGCAGCAGCACTATTAACGTTTTAGTCCAGACAGTTCTTACTTGTTGGGGCTGTCCTGTGCATTGCAGAATGTTTAGCATCATCTCTGCCCTCTATGCACTGAATGCCAGTAACATTCTCCTCCACTCCACATCCTCCTTTGCTTTGTGACAACCATCCATGTCTCTAGCCATCACCAACTATCCCTGGGAAAGGAGGGAGAGGAGGAAAACTGCCCCAGGTTGAGAACCACTGCCTTATCTAAAAAGGATTCACAAAAGTAACATCATGGTAGACATTTACCAATGGGGAAAGATTTACACAACATTAGGTCTACCTCATTAAAGGAGAAAAATAAAACAAAACAAAATGATTCATATATTTTATCTCCCTATTGTCTGATTTTTATTTGTGTAGACTTAATTCTTTGTTAATCAGTACTCTGGGGAATGTTACGAATTTTATAAATGTCTGAAGACTTTTATAAATGACACTTATTTTTCCGTTCAGATATTTTAGACATCTTTAAACATACAGACCTAGGTTGTTTTAATTAAATACTTGCAAAGGAGGATTATATTATATATAAAAGACTTTTTTTAAAAAAAAAACACCACCTCGTTGCATACTATCTACACATCTTTGGGGCATCCTGCAGGTTCCTTCCAATCCCATCCATTTACTTCCCCAATCCAGCCATAGATAATGACTTAATTCCCTTTCTTTTCTCTTTAGAATTATCACATATGCTTGTATCTGTAAACAAATTGTTTAGTTTTGTACACTTTTGAACTTTAAGTAGAATCATACTGTTTGTATTTTGTGCATTGCTTTTTTTGTTCAGCATTATGTTTGTGAGATTTATCCATGTTGATGCATGTAGCTGTATTTCTTCATTTTGGCTGCTGTGTAGTATTACAGTATATGACTATATAACATCTTATTTATCAGTTCTCCTGCCAGTGGACATTTGGGTTACATTCAGTGTTTTCACTATTATAAACAATGTTTCTACGAATATTCTTGAACTTGTTTGTGGTAGATCTCTGCAAGTTTCCATAGGGTGTTTTTCCAGGAGTGAAGTGCAGAGTCATAGGATACATGTACTATCAAATTCACTAGAAAATGCCAAATTATTTTCCAAAGTGGTTGTACCAATTGTCACTCCCACCAGCAATGTGTGAAAGGTCCCATTACTCCACATCTTCTCCAACATTTGATATTAATGGACTTTGAAATTTTTGCCAATCTGGTGGGTATAAAATGTTATCTCTTGTGATTTAATTTGCGTTGTCTTGGATACTTCTCCCTGGATATCTTTTCATATACTTTTATTTATAGCTTTTCTTTTGTAAGGTTTCTATTCATGTCTATTGTGTATTTTTAAAACTTGATTGCTTCTCTTTTATATATTGATTTGTGAGAGTTTTTTTAAATGTCCTGGTTATTAATCCCTTGACAATTATATGTTGCAAATATCTACTCCCAGTTTGTAGCTTTTCTTTCCCCATGGCATTTTTTAATGAACAGAGTTCTTCATTTTGTTGAATTTTCCTTTATGGTTTAAACCTTTTTGTGTCTTAAGAAATCTTTACCTATCCTAAAGTCAGAAAGCTATCCTATGTTGTTTTTAAATGTTTTATAGTTTGTCTTTTACATTTATATATTTAAACCATCTAGAATTGATCTCCCATGGATTCTCTGAGGTAGGGAACCAAATACATATTTTTTTCCATATGAATACCCAATTGTCCAAGTGAAAAAACTACCTTTTCCCCACTGCTCTGCCATGTTGCTTCCGTCAAATATCAAGCATATATATGTGGATCTATTTCTGGTCTGTTTGCCTGTCCTTGCCAGTACCACACTCCCTGAATTATTTTAACTTTATAATAAGTCTTCATTTATAGTTTTGGAAGAAAGCTGTATATTGCTTTCCTCTCAAATTTAAAGACAACTTTTAATTAGTCAGAATCAAGTATAATGAGTTATCTAATTGATAATTTTTAACCTTCCGTATCACTTCCATCTCATTCTATCTGATACTTGCTAGTATCTGGACCCTAGTATAGACTTTCCATATTACAATAAAAGAAGTGTAGATATCCAGATGCGGGTTTTCATTGAACTACATACATAGTGTAGATTATTAATTGAAAATGACATATTATTATAGAAATCTCAGTTTATCATCTAGGAATTTGTAAAAATCAAATACATACACAAACGTTTCTAATTTCTTAGTTATAGATAGTAGGACTTTATAATCTATTTTTAGGTTATGTCTATCTGAGTGACAATTTCTTATGTGAACGAAAATATATGCTTGGATTGTGTTTCATTAAAGACAGTTTTGTTTTCTATGGGTCAATACATTCTAAGCTGTTTTGTCAGGCAGAAGTAAATTAAAGGAACTAAATATTTAAGTTAAACCTACATTTGTCATTTCAAAAGAATATGGTTATAAACAGCCTTTTGAATATGTAAATAAATTTAATATTCGTGAACTTTTGACATCCAAACATCTTGGTACCAAGGTTTCTGGTAATCATCCTCCCATTGAAGATTTGCATTATTTCATGAGAGAATATGACATGCTTATCAGGTGGGCCTCATGATGGCATTCTTAAAGTAAACTATTGATAGGAAATGTCATTTAGGGAAATTATATTGAAGTTAAGTTATATTTTTATTAGAGATATATAGCAAAACACAATCACTTAATAAAAGTTAATTTTTAAAATATATCATTTAAAACAAGTACACTAATATTGAATAAAGTTACAAATCAATACAAATTCAGTTGAACCAATTTTCCCAGCTTCTTGAATTTCAAAATTGTGAGGTTTCTTTTACTACTATTTCCTTTTTACTATTTCTACCATCACTAAGTTTGTTGATATACAGAATTTTTTATTGTGGGTTAAAAATGATGGTTATATATTCCAAGATTTACCTTTACTTACCCTGCTTAGGAGTTGAAATTTATATTTATAAGGTAATTACGAAATTGAAGCATGAATGCTATGTCCTGACTTGCTTCCTGTCTCTGTACAGAAGACAGAAAAGAGCAAATAAACGTAACTGAACCTGGAGATATTTTATGTATACTGAAGGGTCCATATTTTATCCATATTTTGAACATATTTTGTCCACATTTTGAAGCTATGATGTTATTATAGATTGTAAGTTTTTTTCGGGGAAGTGACAATAATAGTTAATTATTACAAATCTTATTTGAAGTGAGGGTGGGTAATAAATAAAAACATCGGGATGGTGGTGAAGACAACATCAACAAGCCACATGGTGGCATGAGACAGGAAATTCCAAATTCCTTTTAATTTAGAATTTTTTTCAGAAAAGTAGCACCTCCAAATGGACAGATGAATGTATGACCATATGCCCTATGGTTCTTTTAAAAAAAAAAAAAAAGCACAATTCAAGATACAGAATCTGAGATTCAAACTAGGCCCAGAGGCTTACTGTTTAGTTTTGTCTTGAAAATTTTCAATTTCTTAATCTAAATGACTGCTGAAGGTGCTTGATTGGGTATAATAAAGAAGGAAAGAGAAAAAAAAAGAGAAACTCATGCCAATAGAAATACTTAGATTATTTGGAAATAACCCAATTTACTTTTCTTTAGTTGCTTGCGGCCAGCCCCCTGTTGTAGAAAATGCCAAGACCTTTGGAAAGATGAAACCTCGTTATGAAATCAACTCCCTGATTAGATATCACTGCAAAGATGGTTTCATTCAACGCCACCTTCCAACCATCCGTTGCCTAGGAAATGGAAGATGGGCTATGCCTAAAATTACCTGCCTGAACCGTAAGTGGTCCTTTAGAAAGAATGGACAACCATGCTATAACAACTACTAGACACCCTCATTTTACGGCTACGGTATTGGTAGTTTAGGGTATGGAGCAAGTAATATTGTTGTGTTTTCTTTTCTTTCTTTCTTTCCTTCCATGTAGCATCTGCATACCAAAGGACTTATTCTAAGAAATACTTTAAAAATTCCTCATCAGCAAAGGACAATTCAATAAATACATCAAAACATGATCACCGTTGGAGCAGGAGGTGGCAAGAATCAAGGCGCTGATCCCTAAAATGGCGAACATGTGTTTTCATCATTTCAGCCAAAGTCCTAACTTCCTGTGCCTTTCCTATCACCTCGAGAAGTATTATCAGTTGGTTTGGATTTTTGGACCACCGTCCAGTCATTTTGGGTTGCTGTGCTCGAAAACATTTTAAATGAAAGTATTGGCATTCAAAAAGAAAGCAAACAAAAGGAAAGAAAATAAGGGCAGAATGTAACCATTTCCAGACTATCTAATTTCTTTAGTTTTCTATTTGCCTCCAGTGCAGACCATTTTATAATGTATACCAGCCTACTGTACTATTTAAAAAGCTCCATTTCAGCACCAATGGCAATGTAAATAAGATGATTTAATGTTGATTTTAATCCTGTATATAAAATAAAAAGTCACACTGAGTTCGGGCATATTTAATGATGATTATGGAGCCTTACAGGTCTTTAATCATTTGTTCGGCTGCTTTTGGTAGTTTGTTTAGGCTGGAAATGGTTTCCCTTGCCCTTTGTCAGCAAGATGGAGGATGGCTTTTCCTGGACAATTAACAAACACAAAGTTTTGTAGGTCACTGCACCATTTCCGCCCTAGGTACAACCGGCTTCCATGTGATGCTGAAGCCTGGCTGGCTAATGGGATCCCAATGGAACTAGAGACTGCAACGTGGAACTCTTTTTTTGCTGCATTCCTTTTTCTTCACTTACAAGAAAGGCCTGAATGGAGGACTTTTCTATGACTAGGAGCATTTTTTAGGGGTCAAAGTGTTAATTATTAACTCAACTGGGTCTCCTTTTTAATGGCTTTTTATGATACTAACTTGCAAGATTACAGATCAACAACATTTCAAATGGATATAGACCTAGGGCTCTGGAGGGAGGGGGTTTGTTAAAACAACACACATTCAAAGAAAGAAATTTTGTATATATAACCATTTTAATCTTTTATAAAGTTTTGAATGTTCATGTATGAATGCTGCAGCTGTGAAGCATACATAAATAAATGAAGTAAGCCATACTGATTTAATTTATTGGATGTTATTTTACCCCAAACCTGAACATTGACATAGTATGTTAGTTATTTTTCAGTGTTAGCCTTTATACTTCCCTCACACAGTTTGGAACAATATAATCTAGGTACTCTGTCCCTGATGAAATAATGTGATGGATAGAATGCATCAAGTGTTTATTATAAAAAGAGTGGAAAAGTGTATAGCTTTCAGCAAATGATGTTTGCCCATTCTAAGCAAGGAGCATATATATAGAACTAGTGTGGGCGTTGCTTCCTGTTAGGTGGAGTGTATGTGTTAAAATTTCTCCCTATCTCTTCCCACTCTGTTTCCTCCCCTTAATTTGAATAAAATGACTGCTGAAGATGACTCTGAATCATTATCCACTTAATTTAATGTTTAAAGAAAACCCTGTAATGGAAAGAAAGCATTTAGGAGTCTTTCCCTAATTTTAGTTAGAATGATCTTGAGAAGACAACAAATAAAATGCAAATAGAAGAAGAGCAGACCCAACATGGATTCTTTTTCACAGAACCTCTTTTGACTTAGAAGGAACCACAGTAGCCACAATCATCCACACTGTCTTTAGGCAAGTTCCCTTGGTTGCTGCGTTAAATGTGATCCACCTTTGGGTGTTCTAGAGCACAGAACAACTCTGTGTCTGCCTATTAGGTTTTAATTTTTCCTCTTTCATTACAATGCACATAATACGTTCCTGTATTTATATTATACCGTGTATAGTGTAAAATGTGAATGACTGTTTTTTTTTTTTTGTGAATGAAAATCTAAAATCTTTGTAACTTTTTATACCTGCTTTTGTTTCGCCAAAGAAACCTAAAATCCTTCTTTTACTATACTGTGACTGGTCTGGTTATTTACAACTTTAAACCCTAATGTGCACGAACATTTTTACATTCTAGATCTCTCATGAAGTACAAGCTGCTGGCTTGGATGAAATGATTTTATGGCTAGCAGAGAGGTGATTATAAATGTCCCTGCAAAAATTGAGATAGTAATTCTGATAATGTTTACATATACATTCTTAGGCATTAATCTCAAACATGAAGGAAACATGCAATAGGAAAAGTGATAGGTCACACTTACAGAACTCTTCCTATTAACCAGGCCAAGTGTTTTATGTATATCATCTCCCAACAAGCCTAAGAGAGAGGCTGTTAATGTCTGATTGATGAGGGATCAAGCATAGAGAATTCAAGTCATTTGTCCCAAGTTACATAGTTTGTTTGTCGTGGATGCAGGTAATCTCCAGAACCTGCATAATACTCTCAATAAAAACATAAAATATTATGTTCTCAATTGTTATACATTTAGGAGGTTAATTTACTGGCTAGAAGATCATATCTAAAAAAAAGATCAGAAGATGTCAAAAACACCAAGTTCATATCCATCCAGATATTCATCCATCACTTTATTTTCATTCATTCACTATTACTAAGTACCTACTATGTATTAGGCACTGTACTAGGCCCTGGAGATTCAGCAGTAAATGAGCTAGACAGGTCTCTGCCAATGTAAGATTTTTATACTGGATGCATCCCATGGGAGTTATTTTTACAGCCCATTCTATTCAATATCTTTATTGATAATTTGGAAGAACAAATCCATTATATATTCTGCAGTTGTATAGAAGATATCATAAAGGACAAAGGTGAGTGGAAAATTATTTTGAGGTTTCTTTCTTGGAATGTCAAAAATATATGGGAAGTTAGGCAAGAATAGATACAGAAGAGATTCTTTTCCTTGCTTAGCTTGTCCTTTTAATGTGCAATCTGTCATATCTTTATACAGAACTTTAAATAGAAATTACCCAAGGCAGTATATAAGAATTTGTATTACTTGTGCATATACACCCTTATTAGATGTTTATAAATCCATCAGATAAATTTTTACTGATCTAGGTGCAAATAATAGAGTCTATGGGATGTTCCATTACCCACAATGCTGGAACAGAGTGAGAAGTTTAAGGAGACTCAGCACTACTCAAAGTCAGCCAGAGGTGGTTTTCTATTCATTTCTAAAGCTAGGTTGCATATCAGGGGAAGAAGAGGTGGTTTTATGGGGTAGCTGAAATGGAAAAGAGGTATGAGAGATTGTATCGGGAGGAATACATCATTTTAATGTGATAGCAAGTAGGACTTTGCTGATCTTAAGTGAATTTTCAATTACGGTACAGGAAGTAGGAACTGGATTAGCCTTGAGCTAATTATGCAGGAGTCATATATCATGCAAAATAAAGTTGTGGAGTTTGAAAATGGAGAGAAAAAATAAAATAGGTTTCAAAAAAGTTCAGAGTTGATTTTGTGCATGCCTGTGCAAGACTGTCTCCCAAGAAAAGAATCTCCAAGAGAAAATATATCTTAGATAAAAGCAAAAGATGTTATTATCAAGAAGCTAAAGACTCAGTGATGACTTCAACATTTTTTAATGTGTTTCTTTTTATGTTTCCCAGTATTACAAATGCAGGGAAGTGGTTTTTGAAGGAAAAGTCCTGCAGTGATGGTTTTGTACCATTTGTACATCCTTTCTTTTTTCTTTTAACTGTACTGCAGTTCCCATTTGCTAAACAAACCAGAATTCACCCAAATGATTCTTTTCTAAAACAAGTCTATATACAAAGTTTATAAAGGTCTTTGAATGAGTCATTCAAGAGTGTATAATCTTTTCCCATTATTACTCATTTCTGAGTGTTTGGATCCCAGCTGGACAAGAAAGAGAAAATGCCAAACAAGAACAAGAATGGTTTTTGTTGAGATGTTTACAGAATAGGCAAAGCCTGGGTTTTCATTGGAATTTAAATTCACAGTTCTGTCTGAGTCCATCAAATGATCCCTGCTGAAGATTAAAAGTTGATTGCCTTAAGGCAGTAAGTCGTAAGTAATTTTTTGATAGTGTGTACTCTAAAATAAAATGTTAAACTATGTATCCATCACATTTTAAGTTGTTAACCAAAATGTTTTTCATCATAAAGCAAAACAATTGTAAAGGATTTTAGTTTTGGCATATTCTAAATATTGCTGTTCTAAAATAAACACGTAACATCACTCTCTTAAATATTTTCAGTGGATTCTAAATACTGTAATAGTTTGATTCCCACTATCATCCATCTTAAAAATACTTGAAGAAAAATACTCTTTTAATAGTCAGATATTTTATGTTTTTATTTTTGGACTTGCTTTTTTATTTCAGTTCCCCCATGGAATTGTATCTAAATATTATACGTTTATGTGCTTGAAAGTCTTCTATTGATTAAGCTATCACCATATATACATCAAAATTTGTACTTTCAAGTGGAAAATTAATTTTTTCTTATGAACATAAACGTAAAGGTATAAAAGTTAAAAATCCTCTCCTGGATTAAGTTATCATTGTAATTTACAGATACACAATTGCTCAAAGCAATATTACACTCTTACAAAATTTGAAAGCTAATTACACAAATTGTAACATTTTATTAGAAATGTATCTCAATGAGATGATTAGGGCTGTTTTTCCCAAATCACATTTCCATGAGTAAACATTACCTAAAACTAGAATGTGTCATGGCTTAGCATCAATTCTATTCCTATTTTATTCTTACCGATTTAAACATTGAGAAAACTTTCTCACTTAAATAAGTAAATGGAAATGATAGTTTTATTATGCAGATCTACTCAATATTTTTAAACTTCTTTCTGAATTATACGTCAAAAATCTTATAGTGGTCTGTCAAAAATTACTTTCAATTACCTTTCGGTTGACATCTCAATGAAGTCCTTCTTAAATTTTCTTGGTAAACACCTGACTTAAAAAAGGTTTTGATTTGTACACTGTCACCAGAGTCATTCATTTTGATTCGTCCTTTTCTCTGTTCATAATTTTTACATCCCATGTCAATGCATCCTAAGACTCAGGATGGATGAAAGGTGTGTTCGATATGGTGGTTGTTTTTTATGAAGTCGGAGTCTAAAGCCTTCGGTTTTCAAAGCTTGTTTCCTGAAACAACAGCATTAACATCACCTAGGAACTTGTAAGAAATGCAAATCCTCAGGCCCTGCCGTATTGAAATAGAAATGTTGGGGAATGAGGAGAGCAACCTGGGTTTTCACAAGCACTCAGGATGATTCTAAAGTTTATGAGAACTGGTATAAAGAAGATGATATCAAAAACATTGAAGTTATGGAAATTTCTTCCTTTTGTGTGCCCATGTACACCACCACCCCCAGAGTCTTTATTTTGCATGATACATGACTTATGGACAATTAGCTCAAGGCTAATCCGGTTCCTACTTCCTGTCCTGTATTGAAAATTCACTTAAGATCAGCAAAGTTCTGATCAAGCAACCCTGATTTGGAGACCACTGCTTTAAGATACACAGTCCTTAAAGTATTTTTAGAGTTTTAGTACATTATCTATCTGTACTTGTGAGCATGTTTGGTGGTTGCTTTCCCAATATTGAATGGGCCTCTGGTTATACAAGAAAAAAGTGAGAAAAGCTTTCACTACAGGGAAAGCTGAATAAAGAGGCATGGTTAAAAATAATCATTTCTTAAAAGACAGACCTGAAACAAAGCTTGAAATGAAAGAATTAAGACAAATTTAAAAACTGAGAAATAATAGAAGCAAAAAAGATAAAACTTCCTAACGGTAGCTAGCCAAGAAAAGGAACTTCAAATTCAGTGGGGAGCCCTGAAAGAGGTCTAGATGGGAGAATCCTTCAGAGTGAATTGATCTATAAATAACTCCAGTTCCTAAATCAGATGACCCTCTCCAATGCCCATTAGCCAGATTGAACTCATCATTCATCCAATAATGTGTATTGAGACTTACCATGTGCCAAGCACTCTGCTAGATATAGGGGATACTGTTATAAACAAGATAGGCCAAGTCCCTCTCCTCACTGGAATTTACTATCTGATGGGAAAGATTATCAATGGCACTAAAGATGGAAGAGATCTGAATTCTCAAAATGTTGTTGCTAAAGTCTCCATTTTTGGTCATCTCTTTGCTCTGCTCTCCGTCTTCACCTGATTCCAACCATAACCATAGGCCTTAACTCACTCCTACATTATAATTTCCATATCTCTTTCTTCTGTGGGAAAGGTATGTATCCAGCTGGTTGGGTTTCAGCAGTACATTAAGTTCTATATGTCCCAAATTGAAATATTATCCACCCATCCTACTAATTGTCTACACATTTTTTTTTAAACTAGGAGTCTAAGAGTCATCCTGGACTCCTAAGTTATGCCCATATTCAATCAAGAACCAAATTCTATTAATTGCACCTCCAAAAGTTTCTCATATTATCATCTTCTCTCTATCCCAGCTATCCACAATATCTCATATAGTATTACTGTCTCTAGATGCATCACTTTCAAAATGATCTTTTAAACTACTACAGAGTATTTTTTCAAATGTGCAATCAGAGCTTGGTGTTCTACAGCTCAAAATTCTCCAGAAGCTATTGTTTACAAAATGAAATTAATTTTACATGCATAGCAAAATGCTTTTGGGGGAAAAAAACTGTCTAGGTATTATGTGCTTGAGAATGGAGGAACTGATTTAGAAATCTTAAGTAAATCAACAATTAAATTTAAATAATTTAAAAGTTTTAGTTTTTTTCTTCTAATTAGATCAGTCTGGCTTCCTGTTCAGTCTCTGATGAAAAGTCAGGTTCCCCTTGTAGCGACTGTGTACAAGGTAAAAATGGAAGACCAGAAATGTTCTCTAACTTAATGGGACAGAGGGTTTACCTCTCCAGATACACTCTCTACCCTTCTCTTCCTGCTTTGTGCCCTGGGAGATTGACACCCATCTCGACATAGCCCTCTCTACCTCTTATTCTCTACTGCTCTCTCACCTTGACCCTTCAGGACTGAGGGAGTAAGAGCTCTCCACTATTACTGGTCCATGGGTACTGCACTATAAATTGTGATTTCCTTAAGCTACCCATCTGTATATTAAATAGTCCTTTTGTTAAACTCTCTTCATCTTACCCAGTTTGATTGTGTCATCTGTTTCCTACTGGATTCCTGACTGACAAAGTGTTTTTAGATGCAGCGCTTCAGGGAAATTATGGCAGTAACCCAGTTCCTATCAATCACAGGACGGGCATGCTACATTACAGTCTGGAAGCGACCACGTTGGTTCTCTTGGTTTCTTTCATGGCGTCTTATTGTGAGGTTGTATCTTTAGTCCTTCCTTACAGCCACTAAAAGCTAAACATGTGCTTGTTGCAACTGCCAGCCATTTTTCTGCCTCAGCTATGCATAAACATAGCCACGCTGCAGACTGCTTGGTCCTAAGGCTGTGTTCTCTGGCTTGATTTCCAAAGTTAAATGTGATACTTCTCAGCTTGAAATCACAGTCAAGTTCAGTAATCAATGCTTGTCTTATAATAAGGAGCAAAGAAAAGAGTAGGTGTCAAGGTTTACATGTGCATAGCTTTCTCTGAGATTAAACCCCCAATATTTTTGAAGTTTTATGACCACACATGGGGAAAGTGGGAAGAGAAAGGAAGGGAGACTGGTATTTTAAAGCTGCCAGACCATTTTGTTTCTCTGGATAGAGGTCTGCTTCTGTCTTTCAGAGAAGTTTTTTTCTCCCTTTGTTTTTGGAGGAGCCATTCCAGGGGGGTCTGTAAGTTACACAAGTTTAAGACCAAGCTCCTACTTTGGAATGAATTGGTAAAAGGAGAAGCTGAGTTGCTCTGCATTATAAAGTGGATGTTATCTTCTCATGCAAAGTGGTGTATTTTTAGAGTAAATTTTTACTTTGAGAAATATTCTGTTTACCTTCTCTAGGGTCTTGATTCCAAGGAGTGGAAAATTATTGGCAGAAGGGCCTTCTTGTGTCGAGGAGGGAAGTTAGTTTCAGCAACCTGGTAGTAGATGTGCTGAAATTAAGAGAAACAGGTCTCCACCTGTGGAGGGGCCTGAAACTCTGGAAGTAGTTGATAAACTGCACAGTTCTGAGTTATTTAGCTGTGTTAGAATTCTTTACATTTCCTCACGTCCTCAGCATAGTTTTCTTAAGTTAGGGCTTAACTGAGCTTTTCAGAATTAAGGGATAGGCCAGCCCTCCTATGGGAAGAGCGGAGAGGTAAAGAGATCAGCAGCAGCCTTAGAAAGCCAAGTACAGATGGCGTGATGGGATCTAGAGTCATGTGCCTGGTACCAGAAGGCTGGCTGGGGTCAGAAAGACATGCCAGGTGGATTTATGGGACTGGGCATTGTGCCGGGAACATCTGTTGGAAGGAATCTGCTAAAATGTTTAAATTTTTTGTCAAGTAACAAGTGGTCTTGGAAATATTGTTTGAGCACTAAAGGGAAGTACAGTTTCTTAAAACTAAAGGTGGGAACATCTGTTTACATAGGCTTTTTTATAAGTAATATCATTGTGTAATACGTGGCGATACTTATACTTTTACCGTGGAGTCTCTTCTACCTTAAGATGTGAGGTGAATTAACAGATTCTTTTACTTTGCATAAGGATATGTAGGGCAAAATGAGTAATTTGGGAATTAAAAAATGAACACATAAGGAAGACAAAAAAGTAACCGAGTAAAATGAATAGAAGAAAATTAGCTAAGTAATTCCAGAAGAATGAGAGTAATAAAAATATACTGTGCTTTTGGATAAGGATTTAGGAAAGGAAGAAGACTTGCTGGGACTTTGGAGGTTGTACTAATCTAGGCAGAGACAAAACATGTCATTAAAAAGCAGGCATTGGGATTTGGTGATGCTCTGATTATGAAAGAGGATAAAAGAAAAATATTAATTATAGCATTTTGAGTACAGCATTGGGGAAAATAGAAATGGTACAAAGCATTCATGCTAAAGAGACAAGACAGTTTAAAGGCAGTTTATATTTGAAGCTCACTAACAATGGGCAAATACCAGTTACTTGGGGGTTTCTGATTGTATAAGAATGAAAAATGAAATCATTTAGAAGGATTTTTAATTAGCTGAGGCCTTGAACACAAAGATACCAGTCCTGTCCATCCAAAGGAGGAGGCCCAGGATGGAGGCTAGACCAAAGGATGAGAGATGCTGAAGTTACCCAGCATAAAAGGACCACTGTGCAAAAGCTGGAAGATATGCATCCCGGCTGAAAACCGTGTGGGCAAGTAATGTTTGTTGAATCATTTCCTGAATCATAATTCTCATTTTTAGATGCTATGAAAACACTTTTAGGTATTTGTTAAATTATGTCATTGCTCTTTTATTGTTCTTAATTTATTACCTAAGTAATCCCTGCTCATTGTAAATGCATTGGTAAATTCAGAAAAGCACAAATAGGAAAATAAATGTTCAAGAGAATATTTGCTTGAGGTCACTATTTTTTACCCATACCGCCCCAAAGAGTGCTCAATAGCTATGTGGTGAAGGTACTATTTACTGGGTGTCAGTCACTCTCATAAGCGAATTGCCATCTGTCTTCTTTCATGAGAATGTAAGCTCCGTAAGTACAGGGACTCCTCTGTCTCGATCATCACCATGTTCCTAACACCTGCAATAGTACCTGGCATGCAGCAGGTACTCAATAAATATTTGCTAAATGAATGACTAAGTCACCTCTCTTAATATTCATGTCGATTTTACTGTCATTCCTATTTCCTGGTGGAGATACAGAGGCCCAGGGAGATTACACTGACAGCCCCAAGTCTCCTAGCGCATACTCTTGGATGTGCACCCAGAAAGCCTGACTCAGGAACTCATTAATACATTTGGCCAATACTCCTCAGATAGAGGGGGAGCCTGTTGAAACTAAGGTCAATGGGATGAGTTAACAACGCCATACTGAAACCAAGACAGAAATCCCTTGTCTCCTTGCCTCAGGTACCACCAAGAGCCTGTTATGTTATATTCATTGAGCAGTTCTATTAACCAGCAGCATCAGAAGCTGAGGACAGAAAAAGAAAAATGTGAAGCCGTTTCTCTCTGTCTCTCACCTCTCTTTGCTCCAGAAATATGCCATCCACTGTTGTCTGTCACCTAAGTTAGTGGCTGACTGAATGGTTTAGCAGATGAGAAGCTGTTGGGATTTCTAGAAAATCACGTGAATGTTTGGAAAAATGCAGCTGCAATTTATGTCTATCTAAGTCTGCAGAGTCAGAGTGAATGTCAGTGTCATCTCATGCTAGATGTCAGTCCATTGTGACCTTCACTGTTGCCTATTTAACCAAAGTAAATATTTGCCATTAGAACAGAACCAGAAGTTGCTTCCCAGGAATATGTGAACAAATCTCCATGCAGCCATTTAACTTGATCCTGGAGATCAAGAAATTATTGCACGAAATTTGCAGATACAGCCATGTTACAGCATTCAGAGTAGTCACTGATGTGTTTTATCATGTGTCCTGAGAATGTTTATGTATGTGAATATGTAGATTTTTGAAGTGAATGTCGAGATTAAATAAAATACCCAACTTACTGCTTCAAAGAGGATGTAGCAGAAAAAACATGAAAATAATGTGCTCCAAATTTTCATAACCCTTAAAAATTTAATTAGATTTAGGGTACAGATTTAAAAGTACACATTTATTCATTTGTGCACTCACTTTCATATTCATTCAACAGATATTTTTTTGAGCAGGAACTACACTCCAGGAACTATTCTGTTTAATTTCTTAGATTCATTTCAGACTTTATTATGTTGCTCTGACAATAGCACAAGGCTCTTCTGGTTTTTAGAAGTTACTCCCGGCAAATGAAAATTTTCAGCTTTCCAGAAATAAATTGAGAACATCCTACACCTATACTGACACACTGAAAATATATATGATCAGCCTCAGGATTAAAGACGTTTCAGAGTAAAGCAAGCTGTGTTGGCAGCTAGAAATAGCCTGTGAGTTCAGAATGGAAATAAATGTTTGGGGGTAGGGAGGAAGATTTGTATCTAAGCAGCAAGTCGTTTGTAATAATTCTGTGATTAAATAAGGACCTTTGTCTTGAATACATTGCTTCAGATATTTCTTTTAAAGTCATGTTTTCCACCATATTGTAAGGAGATTTACAGTGTACTGACATGGTGCCAAACAATGTTTGGGCTGAACTTTCTGTTCTTATGTCTCCCAGTTCATTGTTTGGGAGTTGGGAACTGAATACTTATGCTCCAAGTGGATGGCAGAGCCCCCTGCATATCCTGAAAGCCACTGAAAGATCCTGAGTTGACCCTGCAGAGGGTGCCTTCAGGGGGAGGAGTCATTATCGGACCACAGGCACTAGAGGCAGATTAGGTGTGGCAGAAAGTAGATCTGCCTGAAATCAGAAGGCGTAGGATCAGGCCCCAGCACCTCCATCTACCATCTACGAGGCTTCTTGAGACTTGGTCCCTATGGGACTCAGTTTGCTCACACAGTGTTGCTGGCTCCTAACTGTACCTAACTGGTGTTTAGGATTTGGTGATGTCTGATACACCATGAAGAGATTATTCTTAGGAATCAAGTTTTATGAATACATTTCTACGGGGAATTTTGGTTTAGCCGAAAACTAAGGCAAAGATTTTTTCTTTGTTTTTTCCAGGTGAGGAAGTGAGAAGACAGGTACCTACCCCATCCATGTCTACCCTATGAGACATAAGCGGAAGGCTCTATTTTTATTAGAGACTCTGACATCAAGGCTTATGCAGTGCTGTGCTTTAGGGGCAAAACAAGTCCATAGTTAGGGGGAGAAAAGCAGAGAATGTTGAGTGGCTGCAGGCCAGGCAGCAGTGGGAATGTTGAGACACGCCAAAAGAACCAGAGGCCACTTTGGGAGCTAGGGATGTTGCGAGGCCCTCTGAGCATAGACAGAGGCAGGAGTCAGACAATTTTAGCGATTTCAGCCAATGTGATTCCCTCTGAAGCTGTTCTGGTGAAAAGGGCAGGAGAGGAGGCCACTGGTAGCAGAAGAGCCCTTCTTACTGTGAAAGCTTATTCCAAACCATGAAAGAAGAGCTCTCTGTGTCAAAAGGGGGAAAACCAGGAACTGCCTGCTCAGCACAGCAGGTATCTCTATATTTGTTTTACAGCTCCACCAAGCTTCCGATTTGTAGCCAAGGCTGGAACCAGTGTCTTAGGGTCGTGCTTCTCAAACTTGAATGTGCCCGCAAATCACCTGGGGACTTTGTTAAAATGCAGATTCTGCTTCGGAAGGTCCAAGATGGGTCTGGGGTTCTAACAAGCTCCTAAGTGATGTTGATTTTGCTGGAAGGTAAAACACACTTTTAATAGTAAGAGCTTGGAGCGCCGGTTCTCATACTTTAGTGGGCATCAAAGTCTGCCAGAGTCCTTATTAAAACACAGATAGTTGTGCCCAGCTCCCAGTTTCCAATTCAGTTGATCCAGGGTAGGGCCTGATAATTTGCATTTCTAATAAGTTCACAGGCAATGTAGCTCTGGACATGATCATGTGCGGCAGTGGTTCTCAAACCTGCCATAGCTGGGAAACTTACAAAGCATAGTCAGGCAAGGCCCTCCGCCCTTCCCAAGCCTCTCCACCTCCCCAAACCCTGCTCTCACAGAATCTGTTCTAAAGCCCCCTGGGTGATCCTAATGCGCCCTCAGGTTGGAGAACCGTTGATAGAAGGCTTCATGGGTCACATAAAGGCTTCAGATTTTATTCTAAATATAATACCATGTACTAGTTGGCTCTGCTTTTAGAAATAATTTGTGACTGGATATAAAGGTGTTTGAAGGCAGATCACTGATGAAATCCTGACGACTGAACTACATGCCTTTATCTCGAAAGGTGAATGAGTAATCTCTATGGGGCAGACACTATCTTCACTATCTCTTTTCTTACAAATAAGGGAGACTCGGAAAGGTTAATCAGACGAGTCTTTAATTCCTGCGGAGATATATATTAAAAGGTACACAAATTGGTTAATTTTGAAATCTACTCATGCCAAACTGGCTCAGTAGATTTGCTCCCACTTTCTATAAACTTTGGTCTGTTCCATTATGTGTTATGTGGCAGAAGCTAATTACTGGGAGCCTGTAATTTGAAGTGACAGGTAATTGAAACTTGGGTTCTGTAGGAATATCTGTGTAATGCATAATACATTATTAAACACGAATTATTTAAAGCACAAGTGAAGCCAGTTGAAGTCATCTCCAGCAGTTGTTGGTTCATAATAAAATTGAAACTACAGGTAATTAGCATGGGTCCAAAAAAGCTCATTTCAAGTTGGCCTGCAAAAATTATTTTTCATCATTTGATATTAATTATGACATGCTAATATGTCTAATTTTATTTGGCCCATCTACATTCACCTCATGTACTCAGAATGAAAAGCAGAACAAAGCTCTGAATCCAAGAAAGAAAGAAAATGATCTATCCCACACTTCTATTAATATTTAATCTTCTTTACTGGATTAATACTCCGAGGTTGCCAACACACACCTCAGTGGAAATGGTGACTCTTTTTGAAAGAATGTGAAAGCAGATTTTAGTTTCAAATGGAATATTATTATCTTATAAAATTTGATCACTTGATTTTTTTTTTAAATGGAGAAAAGCCCCATTAGAACAATGGGATGTGTATCACCAGTAGTTTATATATTACACACTACAGTGAATATAATACATATGTAACATATAAATAATACATAACATAATATATAATAAATATGTACATATAAAATACCTAGCTCTATATGTATCTATCTAATTTCCTTCCTGGTCTTTGCTTCTGAAATTGTCCATCTGACACTTTGGATCCTGCAGGAGCATCACTTATAATGATGCTTGTAAAAGAGTAGACGAAATGGGCAGATTTCAAAAAGTACAGTCAACGTAATAGCTATTGATGAACGTACCACTGTGAATTGCAGAAAAGCCTCCAGAATCATGCAGCGTGCATTTCTCCAGTACAAATTACGCCATACTGCTATGAAAATAACAGCTCTGACTTCCTCGGCCACCTATCTGCAACTTGGGGCACTGGCAGTAAAATCCACTTCTAGCCCATTGTACCATCTTTGTGGGAACTTTAAAACCCTAACATCAGTATTTAGTTTTCTACAAGAGCAGCAATCTCTAAGGCTAGTTATCTTTGTTATGAAAACAAACTTACCATAGGTGTAAATATGTATAGTTATAAATATAGCTAGAAACTACAGACCTTTCTGACCCCAGGTCTTTCTTGTTGGCAATCCATAAATAAATAAATAAACAAATAAATAACAAAATCTCTTCCTAGTCCAATCCTTACAAAAAAAAAAAAGCAAGATTTTCCTAAGGTCCTCTGGCCACAGAAGACACAACAGCTGTGTTTTATGCCAGGTACATTTGATCCAGTTGATCAGTCATTTAAACTCCTCCTGTAAACACTTCATTCACTTGACTTCCAGGAATCACATTAACTTGGTTTTCTTCTACTCCTTGGGCATCTCCCTCGCTGGTCCCTCCACATCTTTTCTATTTATACTCTTTCTCTTGTTGATCTCATCCAGTCTTCTGACTGTAAAGGCCATATATGTTTATGACTCAGCCCGGATATTTCCCTTGAATTCCAGATTTATATGGCCAATTGCCTACCCTACATCTCCACTTGAATGTTAACAGATATCTCACATTTAACATGTCCAAATACAAATCCCTGTTCTTCCCTCCTACTTCATCCAAGGAAGAAACAGAGCACTGTGAGGAAGAATAACAGAGGGGGGAGGGTGTTTACTTTTGATGGAATGGGAAGACCACCCTGAGGAGGTGACATTTAAGCTGAGGGGAGGCCTGAAGGATGAGAAAAAAACCAGGAAAGCAAAATATAAATCTGGGGTGGGGAGGGCATTTCAGGGAAAGAAAATCTTATGTGACGACCCTGAAGGAGTAAAGCACATGGCATATTTGAGAAACCAAAAGCAAGCCCACGTGACTGAAGTGAGAGATTGGCAGTTATCTCCTGTAGGTGCTACAGTATCTGTGATGGTTAAGAGAGGAGTCCTAGAGCTGGATTCCTGAGGTCAAAACCAGGTTTCGCCTCTTAACAGCCTGTAATACTTGACAAGTTACTTTACTCTGTGCCTTAGTTTCCTCATCTCCTAAAATGGGGATATTTATAGTGCCTACCCTATATGGTAGTTGTGTTATCAATGAGCCATTGCATGAAAGTACTAAGAACAGCATCTGCAATGTAGCATATATTGTAGTATAAATGGGAACATCTATTTTGAATTCAATTACTTCTCCCCACATCTAGAACTGCCACTTTGGTGCACCATCATTTCTGGCCCTCCTCCTAAAACTGCCTTCCATTTGGTCTCTAGGTATTTACTCTTAACCCAATACAATCCGTTCTCCAACAGAAGTCAGGGTGATTTTTTTTTTAAGGGGACTCTGTCTTTATTGGCCCACAGGCTGCGTGAGGGGGATGAAGCGGGAGGAGTGGGGTCCCTGATGCCAGGCAGCCGAGCTTCACGGGCTTGTACGTGATGGAGAACTCGCCTAGGTAGAAGCTGATCATCTCAGGGTTGATTTCCACGTGGCTGAAGGTCTGGCCGTTGTTAACACCCACCATGCTGCCCCGCATCTCGGGCGAGATAATCACCTCCGAGCAGGGGAGTCTTCTCCACCTGGGGCTTCTCCGTGGGCGGTGCCTCCTCCCTGGCCTGCGCAGGCGCTGCAGCGGCAAGTGCGGCTTCCTCCGCAGGCCAGGTCTCAGTGGCGGGCGCTGCGTAGCTGCATGCGCTGCGTAGCTGCATGCGCTGCTCCTAGGATGGATGTCCGGCAACTAACTGGTCGAGGTCCACGCCGAGGCAGGTGAACTTGCGGAAGGTCCGCTTATTCTTCGCTTCCACTTCGGCCATTTTGTTGGTGTTGCGATAAGCCAGGGTGAGTTATTTTTTTTATAGAAATGTAATCATGTCGCTTACCTGCTCAAAACTTTCCTAGATTTAAAGCAGATTCATTGAGGATAAAATACGAAGGTTTTCCATGGCCCTCAAGGCTTTCCATGCTCTGACTTTAACCTGCCATCCTAGACTCATTTTGTGCCAGGTTCCCTTCACTCACTATATTTTCTGTCTCGTTCGCATTCTCATCTCCCGGCCTTTATATGTCATGTTTTCTGTATCTAGAATGTTCTTTCTCTAGCTCTCCACGCCTTATTTTTCAGGTCTCTGCTCAAATGTCCTCTTAAGAATGACTTTCCTGATTATCACATCTACACAGGCACATGCTTTGTCCTCGGTCCCTATGAAGCATTTACTATTTTATGTTTTACTTTATACTCTTCATCAGCTGAAATTTTATTACTAATTTCGTTGTTACTTGTTTCTTGCTTGTCTCCCTTACTAGCTCTCAGTGTTTGTAACTGTAACATACTGGAGACTCAGTACCTATTTGTTGAATGAGGGGATGCTTTTCCATATTCTGGAAAATGAAAGAAAAATGATTGAGGATATTTGCTTGGAGTTTGTGAATTATTTCCACTTGTCAGAGATTCAGATGGAAAGGCTTTTTTTTTTTTTTTTTTTTTTTAGTTGCCTCACCTGTTTCTCCTCTGTCAAGGATTGTGGTCTGGTGCTGCCTGTTGTTCAGTATCTGGAAACCATTGTTTTTCTATAGCTTATCTGTTTGTTTGTTGTTGTTTAAAACAAAAAAAGTAAATCTGGTCCCCATTTCTCTATCTTGGCGGGAACTAAACAATTGCACGTATATGATTTTTTTGACTCCTAGTGGTTGTTTGTACTTTGTATGGACTTTTACAAATGGAGAGCATCTTACATAAAGGCAATTCTGCATGAATCCTTTCTCCATTTGTCTCCAGGTTCTTAACACCCAAGTCACTGTGCTGCCATCTTGGGACACCATGCATGATAATGGAAGTTCTATGCATACAAATTTAGAAGGGCCTGATAGCATTTCCTTAGTTTTTTTCCCTAGAGCTCATCTCTGTATGTCATATCTAGTTGGTTGAAGAGCCAGGGCAGATCCCAGAGGAGATGTTTCTGGGAGACCCATAATCTGAGATGTGACTGAACCCTACATGGTGCTTTGAACAATTCTTGCTTATTTTTCACTAAACCAGATAGGTTGTTTCAAATCTGAATGCTAGAAAAGGGAACACGCTAAGTTAATATCTGCAAGAATTTAGTTGTTCTAAGAGTCAACCCAAGATTTTTATTGTAAGAAGAGTTCCCACCTCCCCATCTTGGAGATGTATTTAAATAATAAAATTGAATGGATGTGGAAATTTATTCAATAGGTCTATACTTGGAAATTTGGATTACAATTCAAAACAATAAGAAATATTTTCTATAGAAAAATCAGGCTTCTATTACATGGATTTCTAGTCAGAATATTTCAACTTAAACATCCTGGGATTGCCTTTCTGCAAACTGAGAAGTGGATAATTAGATATGAATTAACCTACTCACACTTACAATTTGTATTTTCATTTTGAACAAAACATTTTCTCCATCAGTTAAAAGGCTGAAAATGGGTGATTTTATTACAGCATAGAAAATTCTGTGTTGTTTAATCTTTTGTGTAGTGAAAGGGAAACACGTAAAGAACTTTGAAAATGACTTTGCTGTTGGTAATTGTTCTGATGTGTGGTGCCAGTTTCTGCATTCAGACCTGGTGTGACGCCAAGAAGTTGTGTATGGTTACTCTTAATGTATTTTTATTATAATAGAAATAAGGCATGGAGAACATAATGATACCCTGGAAGGAGGGAACAAACTAATTTAGAATGAACAACCAGTTCTGACACAAATGAGGGATATCAAGTAGTGAATTTTTTATAATGTAACTTGAGTTTAGATGTAAATATAGCATTGAAAGTTAGTGTTCCACACTACTAGGTTAACCCTAAGGGCTTGACATCAATGTCTAGCTTTTAGGGGCTAACTTTTAACTTGGATTAAAAGCTTTGTTGAAGTATTGATATTTTGGTTAATGAGTTGTTTAGAAGACTTTACTTATGAAAATCTCATTCACCAGAAATCTCTGGGAGATACTTGCTATTTGTTGGGTAGGAAAGAGAGGAACAATTATGACAAGGAAGGAAAGGAAAAATGATTTTCTCAGTCAGACTTACATGGACCAGTCCCCAAATGATAGGCCCAAATTGCCCTGAAAATATTTCCATGACACTGCAACAAAATGTGAATTACGTGCATTTATTCAAGAAGTGTATAAATATATGATATGCAGGAACTATGCTTCAGTCTTTCTTCTAGATATTTTGGAAACATCAGTGAACAACAAAAAATCTTCATAATTCCTGCCCTCTTAGAGCTTAGGCCCTGTTAGGGGATAGACACACAATAAAAATAAACATAACTGAATATATTACAAAGTAGAGAAAGTGAAAGCAACTTTGGGAAAAATAATAGTAAGTGGAGTGGGGGCAGGCAGACTGAATGTGTTGTCAACGATGTCTGAGTAGGTCTCATGCAAAACGTAATATTTGATCAAAAACTTGGAGGAGATGAGGTCCTTGGCTAAAATGATATCAGAAGAAATAGTGGTTCCAAGGGAGGGGTCAGTACAAAGGCTCTAAGATGGGAGATTCCCTGTAGTCGGTAGGAAACAGCAAGAATGGTGTGCACAGAGCAGAATGAGCAAGGGGGAGGAAAAGATATTATCTCAGAGAGATAACGGGGAGCTAGACCTTTGGGTTTTACTCTGAGGAACAAGATCCACTATGTGGATCTACATACTATGTGGATCTACATACTATGTGAGTCTACTCACCTACCCGTTCTTAAAAGATTCTATCCCAGGAGACCCATTTTGTTCTACAGGTCTAAAATTAATTATGCACATCGGTCACTATGACTGAAGCTGATTCCAAGCACCAACCACTGTCTTCCCTCCCAGAGCATCAGCACCGTCACTTACTTTATATTAAGGAGTGATAAGTCAACGGTACTTAACCAGTTGATGAAGAAGTCAATAGCAAAGAGAGCTTCATAAATTGCCACAGTCAAATTTCTTTTTGCAATGAGCTAGGATGTGGGTCAGCAAACTTTTTTCTGTAAAGGGGCAAAGAGGAAATACTTTTGGCTCTGCTGGCTGTATGGTGTCTGTTGCACATACTCAGCTCTGCCCCGGTGGTGCAAAAGCAGCAATAGATAATGTGTAAACAGATATGCACGGCCGGGTTCCATAAAACATTTATTTACAAAACCAAGTGGTGGGCTAGATTTGGGCCGCAGGCTCTAGTTTGCTTTCCCTTATGATAGAGCACAGGGAATATATTAGCTCTGGAGGGAAGGGCATTAGCTGAGGGGGGATGCAGCATGGTGTAGGAGAGAGAGCTGTCATTAAACTCTGGACTCATAGAGACCTGTCCTTCAAGCTCAACTCTTCTACTTACCCAGTGCACATAGCAGGTGTTATGGGGTGAATGTTTGTGTCCCACCCCATGCAGGGATCCTTTTCTGAATTTCTCTCTCAGAAATCTGTTTTTGGAGTGTCCTGCCCTTGCAAGACGGCCACTGTCTACTTAGGCCCTATTTCCCCATGCTTGAATGTGGAAAACTACCTCATAGGAAAATCCAGGGGGGACGCGGAGCTCACCTTCTATGCTTCCTTCTCTCAAGGATTACAGCACCTATATTGCTGATTCTTCAGCGTCAAGCAATTGTTTGGTATATTTTATCCAGTTCTCATAATGGCCTCAGCCGTAGCGTTAATCCAGTACAAGATACTCTGCCATGGCCAGAACTGGCTCCCCTTTATGCTTCAACTTACTGTAATATAATTTCCATCGCACTACCCCATTGAAACTGCTCTGGCTAGAGTCACCAATGATTTCCATGGTCCTACTCCAGTGGATTCTTTTTAGGCCTTATCCTGTTCCATCTCTTAGTAGCATTTGACACAGTTGACCACTTTCTGTCTTTGGCTTTCATACCATACACTCTTGGTATTCCTTCTACCTCTATGGCCATTTTTTCTCAGTCTCCTTCATTGACTTAATTCTCCTTTACTCAGCCTTTAATGGAGTTCCCCAGGCCCTCTGATAGGACGAGTCTTAAGGGCTTTTTTCTCCTCACTGTACGTCCCCTGTGTAGGTGATCTCATTCAAATCTGATGATTGCCATAGTATGCTGGAAACTTTAAAATTCGTCGTTCCAGCCCAGGCCCCACGTCTAAGCTTCATAACTTAGATCTAATGGCCAACTCGAGAGCTCCACTTGGATGCCTTACAAGCTTTCCAAATTTAGTATGTCTAAAATGGAACTATTTTTGTGCTGTATGCCGACCTCCCTCTTCCGAGTTCACCATCTTAGCACAGGGCATCTTTCACCCCTCTCCACCCTGTAACTCTTGCCAGGCACTTGGGAATAACCCTTGATTCTTCCCTTTCACTTTAATCCACCAGGTTTCAGTAGCTCATCTTTTGATCAAACTTTCAACGTTATGAGAATCCATCTCTTTGCTGGCTGATGACCTTAGTTTGCTTTGTCCTGGGCCAAGTGCATTGTTCTGGAGCCATCGGAGTCATTTTTATTAGGGTATGTGAGGGTATAGGGGCGCAAACCCTGAAATCTCACTGTATGGTAGCATAGGGCACATACAGGTGAAAGTCATCAGATAAAGACTAATGTATGTTCTCTATGCTTTAAGACATTTAGCACATTTATGGTTAGTTTTTAAATAATTTGTAGGAAATTTTAGAAATTTGGAGGCTAATTTTCTGTAGATTCTGTAAGGCTCGCCTTATGGAAAATAGTCTCCATCTAACAGAACTGTATTTACAATTTGTGGAACTGCTGCTAGCTAGATTGGCTTTCAATTTATATTACACAGGCTGAAATTTTAGGGTTGTTTTAGTTGTGGGTAGCTGGGGGTTTTAGATGTATGCATGCCACGTAGTCTATTAAATGTCTTGAAAATTAAAATGCTTATTAGAAAGGACAGTATGTTTTAACTAATGAGAAATGGTCTAAGTAAAATGGTACTCATATTTTATATATTTTCTTCAGAACCCGTAGTCACAGCGCAGCACCCACTGACCGTGAGTGACCTTGGGTATGTCACTTACCTCACATATAAAATGGTGGCGGTAATAGTGTCTGCCTCATCGGTTGCTATGAAGCTGAAGGGACTTAGTATTTATGAAGTGCCTAGAACAGTGCCTGGCCTAGGACAAACATGATAACCATTTGTTAAGTAAATTAAATAAAGTATTCCTAGCTTCTCCTTTTTAGTTTCTCTATTGTTTTGTGAAAGAACTAAGGAGTCAGGAACCCTGGGTTCTTACCTCAGAGGTGTTATTACTTAGCTGTGTGGCCTGTGTGCTGCTTAGTGTCCCTTAGCTTTGATTCTGCATCTGTAACATGATAAGTAACACTTACTGGCTACTTTTCTTGTGCCAAGTACTCCATGAAGCACTTGACCTACATCATCTCATTTAATTCTCACAACTACCTCAAGATAGGTGGTAAAATAATAACTTTCATTTCATCTGAGACTTAGAAAAGATAATAAGTTGCCTGAAGTCGCACAGCTGGTAAATGTGGCATCGGGCAGCTTGTCCATTTCCAGAGCACAAAGCTCTGACCTCTGCTCTGAGATCCTCAGCCTCACTCCTCATTCTTCCCCAGTGGCTGCTTGTTTCTTACAGAGCTTTTAGGCATTGAAAAGCAGCCGGGGTTTCAGCCAGGCCTCTGCCTCTGCAAACTGTCTGCAGTTTTGTCCGTGGGAGGAGTCCTGGAGATCGTCTCCCTGTCGGAGCGAGCCTTACCCCCTGTCTCCTGGAGCAGGCTGGGGTCCAGCCCACTTCAGCAGCTCACTAGTTCTCTCCGGAGATGAATAGTGGGAGCCTGGGTGTGCCTTTGTTCCCTGGCTCTTGGTTCTTCTCTGTCATTGCTTTCTTTCTAGGATGCATTTGCAGTTATAACAGAGAAATCATGCAGACCAGAAGCCCTGTGCTGCTTCTCTGGCATTTTTCTTCTCTGAACTGGGTCCTGGTTTCCATTGGCAACCATGTAACTTGATCCCCCACAAAGCAGTTCTCCCTGTAGTGTTAGCATTTCAAAACTGAATCCCTTGTCAATATAATTGTTTGTTGTCCAGAATCCAGATTGTCCTTAACAGTGGCCTTCAGGAGACAACATGTATGTCTGTTTGTTGTTTAATACTTTTGTGACCCTAATGGTCAGAGGAGCAGGCCAGGAAGGAAGGAGGCATCACAAGGGTAGAGGGTCCTCAGACCAGCAGAATCTTGTGATTCTTCTTAAGCCACACTGTGTGTAGGGGGATGGGGGAAGGTTTCATCTGTTCTTCCACTCAGGACCAGTAGAATCATTCAATGTCACGGCTAGAAAGGATCATAGACCGCATCCCAGCCACCATGAAGATGAAGAAATCAAGACCATTATTAGTGGCTGCGTCACCTTAACATTGGACTGGGACCCGCCTTCCTGGCACCAGCACTCTTAACCCTGTGTGGTGTCACCTCCTCCACACCAAACTCGTGTGTAGCAGGTACGCATCCCAGACCACAGATTCAGGTGTGCAGTGGGCTGAATTGTGTCTCCTCAAAGAGAAGGGACCCTGGTATCTGTGAATATAAATGTATTTGGAAATAGGGTCTTTTCAGATGTACTCAAGATAAGATAAGGTCCTATTGATTAGTGTGGATCCTGAATCCAGTGGCTGATATCCTTAGAAGAAGAAGAGAGGACACCCAGGGACATGCACCAAGAGTAGGTCACGTGAAGATGGAGGCGGAGACTGGAGTGAGGCAGGACTGCCACGGCCCGGCAGCAAGCACTAGAAGCTCGGAAGAGGCAAGGGCAGGCATCTCCCCTAGAGTCTTGGTGGGGAGGACGGGCCTGCGGCCACCTTCATTTTGTGCTTCTAGCCTCCAGAACGGAGAGATTAAATTTCTGTTTCTGCAAGCCACCCATTTTGTGGTAACTCGTTGTGGCAGTCCTAGGAAACTACTACAAGGTGGCTATTAAATATAATTTTATTTTTCTGTAATTCAACATGACGTTTATTTTGTCCTTCAGTTCTGCCAGGGGGTAAACACTTAAACCCAGGCAATTGAGGTTCCTCCCACCTCCCAGGGTTGTGCCTAAACTACAAGTTGGGCCCATATGCCCAACCCAGTTGTCAGGGAACATGCCTTGTTTCCGTGCCCATGGCCTCCACAGCTCTGATGGCTCCAGGAGCTTCCAGAACACCGCAAGGCACAACAGTCTCAGACAGGCAGTTTGCACTCATGTAAGCCTGATTGAGGTGGTCTGGACGTTTCTGCGGGAGTGCTTCTTTGTCATTGACTCAGCCAGGGAAAAAAGCTTTAGGGCCCCTCCTCCCAAGACTCACCTGTGTCTGTTCTCTCATCTGTACCCCAGCTCTGCAGTTATGGAAAAATAATTATACCCACTTCGCTCTTCCTCCTTTCTTGGCACTCTTGCTACGCTCATTATCAATGCCTCCATCCTCTAACTTGCTTACCTAGACTTTTGGGGTACAAAAGCCCAGATATTTGCCAGGTCTTTCAGCTTTCTGTCTGGCCACATCCCTCCCCTGAGGCAGTGAACCCAGAATATCTACTATAGGGGAGGGGGGAGCAAGGAAAGTGGAAAATAGCAGTGGAAAAACAAAGAACATTAGTTGGTTTATCAAAACTATTATCTAGATGAATGTGATATGGAAGAAAAATGTACTCCTGAAGCCAAAGAGACATGAAATCAGATGCCAACAATGCTACTTTCTGGCTGTAAATAGAGCAAGTTATATTTAGTCTCTCTGAGCCCTTGTACTCTCACTTACCAAAATAGGGAATTAAAGACCTACCTTCTGGAGTTGTGAGGATTAAATTTAGTGAGATAATATATGCAAAGTCGTAGTACTTCCATTTAGCAAAAACACAAAGAGGATACCAACTAGCCAAGCCAACATAGTCACAGAAATGACTTAAGAGTGGGTCAATGTCCCAGTTCTTTCCTAAGCAACCAGCATCCATGAAGATGCCAGCTATTTAGCCCGAAGATTCATTCTGTTGTGGCCTCCCACTACTAAACAAGATGCCGCTATGGAGGCTGGCCAGCCGCTTAATTGTCTTTCTTGTGCTAAGGAATAGCCTGAGGCTAGGAACTAGATTTTCCGTTCTTCCCTATCATCGTTTTCAGGCTTTGGTGCACTTTGTGTTTTGTGCTTTCCTGAATCCCGATAAATACTCTGCAGACAGACAAATGCCTTATATTTTAATCCACTTGGCTCTTAAACCGGAGCACTGCTGAACTCTTGTGGGGAAGGAGGAGCGCTCTGGTGTTTTTTTCAGGAGTTGGAGAAATCCAGCAGGGCCCTGTTGATGTTGCCAGTTTTCCTTTTCTGGCTACAAAGTTGTCATGAAGATGCGGAGCCACTAGATGTCACCAGTGGGGAACCGTTCTGCCCTGCTCTCTGTGGTTTCTCCTGCAAGGAGAGATGGTGATGTACTATAATCCTTCTTTTGAAAAAATTGTTCTAAAAGACTTAATTGTTTTAGGGCAGTTTTAGGTTTATAACAAAATTGAGAGGAAGGTCAGGAGTTTCCCATATACCCACTGTCCCCAAACATACCTGGCGTCCCCTGTTATCAACATCACTCGCCAGAATGGTACTTTTGTTTTTTAATCAAGGATGAACCCACACTGACACATCATTATCACCAAAAGTCCATAGTTTACCTTAGGGTTTACTCTTGTTGTTGTATATTCTATAGGTTTAGACAAATGTGTAATAACATATATCCATCATTATACTATCGTTGCTATGGTCTGAATGTTTGTGTTATCCTCCCAAATTCATATGTTGAACTCCTAACCTTCAAAGGTGATGGTTTTAGTAGGTGGGGTCCTTGAGAGGTGGTTAGGCCATGAAGATGGAGCCCTCATGAATGGGATGAGTACTCTTATAAAGAGCTCCCTAGCCCCTTTTGCTATGTAAGGATATAAGGAGAAGTCAGCCACTCAGAAGGGGGCCCTCGCCCTACCATACTGGCACCCTGATCTCAGTCTTCTAGCTCTCAGAACTGTGAGAAATAAATTTCTTTTGTTTATAAGCTACCCAGTCTGTAATATTTTCTTTTAGCAGCCTGAATGGACTAAGACAAGCATACAGAGTATTTTCACTGCCCTAGAAATCCTTTGTGCTCTATCTACTTATCTCTTCTCTGTTTCCTCGCCCCTGGCAACCACTTACCTTTTTTTTTTTTTTTTTGCGGTTCAAGGGCCTCTCACTGTTGTGGCCTCTCCCGTTGCAGAGCACAGGCCCAGCGGCCATGGCTCACGGGCCCAGCCGCTCCGCGGCGGCATGTGGGATCTTCCCGGACCGGGGCACGAACCCGCGTCCCCTGCATTGGCAGGCGGACTCTCAACCACTGCGCCACCAGGGAAGCCCACCACTTATCTTTTTACTGTGTCTATAGTTCTGCCTTTTCCAGAGTGTCGTATAGTTGGATTTATACAGTATTGTAGCCTTTTCAGATTGGCTTCTTTCACTTATTAATAAGGTTACTGCACGTCTTTTCATGGCTCAATAGCTCATTTCATTTTATCACTGAATAATAGTTCATTGTCTGGATGTGTCATAGTTTATCCATTGACCTACTAAAGGACAAGTTGATTATTTCCAAGTTTTGGCAATTATGAATGAAGCTGCTATAAGCATCCATGTGTAGGTTTTTGTATGGACAGGCGTATTCAACTCCTTTGGGTAAATACGAAAGTGCATGACTGCTAGACCATTGGTAAGAGTACGTTTAGTTTTTTTTTTGTCTTCCCAAGTGGCTGTACCATTTTCCATTCCCACCAGCAATGAATGAGAGTTTCTGTTGCTCTACTTCTTTGATAGCATTTGGTGTTGTGAGCGTTCTGGGTTTTGGCCATTCTAACAGATGTATAGTGGTAACTCCCGATTGTTTTAATTTGCATTTCCCTGATGACATATGATGCTGAGCATTTTTTCATATGCTTATCTGCTATCTGTATATCTTCTTTGGTGAGGAGTCTGTTAAGATCTCTGGCCCATTTTAAAAATCAGGTTTTTTTTTTTTTATTATTGAGTTTTACGAGTTCTTTGTATATTTTGAATTAAAGCCTTTTATCAGATGTGTCTTTTGTAAATATTTTCTTTAGTCTGTGGCTTGTCTTCTCATTCTTTTAATATTGTCTTTCACAGAGCAGAACTTTTAAATTATAATGAAGTCCAGCTTAGCAATTATTTCTTTCATGGATCATGTGTTTTGTGTTGTATCTAAAAAAGCATCACCATACCCAATGTCATCTGGGTTTTCTCCTATATTATCTATTAGGAGTTTCATAGTTTTGCATTTTACATTTAGGTCTGTGATCCATTTTTGAGTTAATTTTTGTGAAGATGTGAGGTCTGTGTCTAGATTCAGTTATTGCATGTGTATGTCCAGTTGTTCCAGCACCGTTTGTTGAAGAGACTACCTTGCTCCATTGTATCACCTGTGCTCCTTTGTCAAAGATCAGTTACCTGTATTTATGGGTGTCTATTTCTGGACTCTGTTCTGTTCCATTGACCTATTTTCTTATTCTTTCACGGGTACCACACTGTCTTGATTACTGTAGCTTTATAGAATGTCTTGAAGTTGGATAGAATCAGCCTTCCTTAAATATTGTATTGGCTATTTGGGTCTTTTGCCCCTCCATGTAAATGTTAGAAGTTTGCTGATATCCATAAAATAACCTGTTGGAGTTTTGTTTTTTTAATAAATTTAGTTATTTAGTTTTGGCTGCATTGGGTCTTTGTTGCTGCCTGCGGGCTTTCTCTAGTTGCGGCGAGCGGGGGCTACTGTTTGTTGCCGTGCATGGGCTTCTCATTGCGGTGGCTTCTCTTGTTGTGGAGCATGGGCTCTATGCGTGGGGGCTTCAGCAATTGTGGTGCACGGGCTTAGTTGCTCCACGGCATGTGGGATCTTCCCGGACCAGGGCTCGAACCCGTGTCCCCTGAGTTGGCAGGCAGATTCTTAACCACTGCGCCACCAGGGAAGTCCCTGTGTTGGAGTTTTGATTGGGATTGCATTGAACCTATACATCAACTTGGGAAGAATTGACATCCTGTGTATTATGCAAGTCTCAACCTTTAGATAACCCGTGTGGTAGCTGGACCCGCCCTTGTGGTTCTTACTATGATTGCAGAACACCATCAGTAATAAACATCAAAGAACTTTTAAAAAATGTTTATTATTTACAAGTCCTGGAAATTACATGGCACATCTGGTGGCACACAGTGAAGTCACAGGTAGAGAGAGAGAGAGAAAGCACAGACCTGGGGTTCCACTTTTATTGGGGTCAAGGGTGCAGGCCTAGGGAGGGGATCTAGGGTTTTCAAGGCTCACTCTGTATTGGTGAATTTAAATCATAAAAGTGGTAGCTTAAGGCTCAGGAAGAGAAGAAATACAAGCAGTGCAAATGGTTAGTTATTGAAATCAACCAAGATGTCTAAAACAAAGGAATCTGGGGGAAAGGTGAGGGAGGTGGCAGCCTGCCTCTTTACCTAGCCGTGTGGTTCTCACTAAGGACAAATGCTGAAGAAGTCAAGAATATGGTTAAAGGAAGGCACACGGCTCTTTTCTCTAGAATGGTGATGGGGCAGAAGGTGGGAATGGACCGAGCATTTCAGGACTGGGGCTGGCTGCGGCTCAGGGTTCCGCCTTGCCCCGGGACACACCTTCCTGGGGCGCCCACAGCCAATGACTGACTGGTGTATAAAGGCTCCATCATTTCAGCGCAATGTGGGACAACTCTGCAGGGCCATCTTAACTCCAGAACTCCCCACAGGGTCAGCTGAAGCTGTTTACGAGGCCTGCATCATAGCTTGGCTTCTCCCTCAGCTAATCCTCCTTCCTTCTCTTCCCGTCCACGGGCACTCCCTAATAAACGTTCTACTCCGAGCCAGCTTCTTGCAGAACCTCTCCCACATCTGTGTGCGTGGAGAGACAGCTCATGCTCCACAGTCAGGGTTCCCTTCCCCGCTGGGAGCAAAACTGGGTATTCCCAAGTGCGAAAAGGCAGAGAGAGCAAAATAATTGACTAACATTGAAGACTAGCTGTGATACCTCTTAGCTGGTTATGGATGGAGGTAATGTCGACCACAAGCGTGTGTGAAGAGTGGTGTCCCACACAGAACAATAGGCGATAGCTCCCTAATTCCAGTAGGAATTCACATTTTATAATTTTCTAAGTCAAGATAATTAGGCGAACTCCTAGTACTTTTCAAAGTTCAGTTTAAATGTCACTGGTCCTGTTATTCTTTCTGTAGCTTCCTCAGAAAAGGTCTATCTCTTCTTTCACTTTGCTTATACAGCACTTGACATCTGTGTTATATCAAGGGGATGGGAGATAGTGGATGGGGGAGAGCAGTGTGCCCTGGAGGCAGGCACAAAGTGGGTACATTGTGGAGAATTTAAGAACAATAAGAAAACAGCCTAAGGGTCAGCCTGCTTTCCATTATCACCGGGCATTGGCAATTCTAAACAATGTCAGTAACAAAATACTGCTTCCTCCAGCGAGGAGTGTCCCCCCCCACACCCCGTAATTCATACACTCCTTCCAACCTCTTGGTCAGCTACGACTCAGTATATACCTTAATCATGGCACTTTGTATTATACTGTTTACCCCAGACTGTGAGTTCTTTATGTCTAATTTAAGTATGGCTGATCTTTGCCCCCTCTTTCTCGTCTCTGTATTATCCCTATCATAACTCCTGGCCCAAAGTAGTCACCAATAATATTTAATTGAATGAGTAAAGGGTAGTAATTCAGTTCTTCTTCTACATGTGGGAGCAGCAAGTTATTACACAGATAATAAAGTCTTCTAGCTGTAAAGCTCAATCAGTGTCCTAAATCAATGTCATTATGATCCCCTCAAACTTGATTTTCTTTTAATTTTCCACAGTTATTAAATCAAAATTCCTCTTTTCCTGGTGCCACCAGCATATTGGAATCGATGAAGTTATGTAACAATAATAACTTAAATGTCACTAGCCCTTGTCCCTATCTGCCTGCTCAGGACCAGACCCTATTTATTCATGTATTCAATTGTGCAATGGACAGGAATCCATATAGTAAATAAATATTGACTCCCATGTGCCAGGCACTGGGCTAGCACCTCTGACATCTCATCCAGTTATGTCTGAGAGTTCCAAGTAGACGTCTTAGCCATGATCACAGACAGAGTGAAACTTAAACACTCTTACATTTCTCTTGCTAATAGTGACCTCCTCCCATAATGAAACTTCAATGCATTATTTAATAGTAAAATCTCTGACTATGAATGAGTCTTTGCAAAGACTCCTTCCAAGGGTGAGGAGAAGAGGGCAAAAAAAGAAAGAAAATTCTCTCTAGCCACTCATCACCCTTCATTTCTCCAATCAATCCTTTACCTTATGGCCAGACTATCTTCCAATGTCTATATATAAGTTTAAGTCATCTTTCTTCATCAAATTTCATCAGTGGTTTCCCATTACTACAAAATACACCCCAAACCCCATGACATTTAAGGCTAGTTGAAGGATAAAAACATACAAATAAATGTCACAGAACCAAAATGACAAACATATGGGAACTCTCAGGCTTTTTTTCTCCCTGCCAACTGAAGAGTGGTCTGGCTTTCCCCTGCTCAGTTTTTTCTTTCCTTTTTTTCTTTTGGGGAGAGTTCTCCCAATGTCCTATGGACAGCTGCTTGTTGTTAGGTATAGTTCAGGGGCAAGAGAGAGAATGGGCCCGAGCTTCAGTGTGTGCTCAGCCTACCAAGTGGTGCCAGGAGATGACGGTCCATCCATAGGTGGCAGGTTTATCTTCTTTGCACAGAATTCCTGCAGAGTTGGCTTTTGTGAATCAAAATTGGGAGAAACGATGAGAAGGCTGAACAAGAAAAGAGAAGGAAAGGTGCCAGCGAGAGGATGGCTAGGACTGAAAATGGAGTTTTTAGGGTGGTTACTGTGGGAAAGGACCAGAGCAGCTGTGGGTTGGGAGGGAACTGGATGGGGAAGAAATGGGATTTTAAGAAGTATTGCTCAAGTAAAGAATCTGAGTTACTTTGAAATTTCTTTTGGTTGCTGGATGGTGTTTTCTTTGTCTGCCATAGTGTTAGAAAGATCATTTTACATTCCAGACTTCACGTCTCAGTTTAACTAGCTAACCAGTTAACTAAGGTCTGCAGCTGCCTTCCGGGAGAATGAATGTTGGGAGAAGAAATACTCTCATCTTCGCATTTATCAGCTGTTTGACCTTTTGGAAGCTAACACTTTTCTTAATTTCCATGTTTTCATCTGGAAACTAAGGTAGTAATAGCACCTGCCTCATGGAATGGTTGTGAGGATTAAGTGAAATCGTGCACATCTACAGTACTCTCCTCAGTGTTTCGCGTAACGTGAGAGCTCAGTGAATGATAACATCCTGTTATTGTTCATGTTGTTAGCTGGAGAAACTCAAGCAGAATCCTTGGACGTCTCCACAAGGAAATTATGTGTCCTGGCAAGCTAGATGGGACCAAGAATAACCCTGGGGCTTGCTGAATTACAGTGACCGGCATCAAAGCATTTTACGCCTTGCAGTGGTTCCTGTAGTCTGTAGACACAGCATATTTTCCTATCTAACTTCTAACATGTCAGATTTCCTCTAAGTAGTAGTTTCTTATGCTAAGCCTTTCATATAATTTTAACATTTTTCTGCATCTCATTTGCTTAAGTTTGTTTTTCTTTTTCCTTCCATATGCCATCTTGTTTGCTTTCTCCTACTCAATCCCACTTCTAATAGAAGGACTGAAGGATTGCAGAGCTCCTCCAAATTTGAATTTGAGGTGAAAATATGCCTATCATCTCAGCTGTCTTCTCTATACGCCATTGCCTTCTTCCCTTTCCTGCTCCCTATTTCTCTTAAGGACAACTGACTCCGCAAGACCTCAGCTCTTTCACCTTCAGAGGTGAAAAGGATGGAGGCCTTTAATCAGCTGTTTTTGTTTCATAAGGAAGCAACAACAATAAAAACAAACCCCACACTGCCTCAACACCTACTTGTAATTATAAGCCAGATACAAATTAAAATAAAAGTCAAACAAACACTGGGGCAAAAGCTCCTTGAGCTAGAGTGTTCCAAAGGGACTGTCTTTCCCTTGGTTTTATTTCACTTTCTCCTAAAGCTTGTTCTTTGATTATTGAATTACAGGGTTCTGTCCTCTCATACCATTTTCAAAGGCTCAGTGTTCTTAATCTATGGCCTGAGAATACCAGCACGAAAGCTCTCTACTCTACTGGAATCATCCATGGAAGTGTTTCAAGGGGATAAGACCCTTTATAACTATCTTAAAGACGTGTGTGTGTGTGTGTGTGTGTGTGTGTGTGTGTTCATATGTATAAACAGACCATTTTCTGGGAAAAGGGTCATATCTATTAGTAAAATCCCAACAATCCCTCCAAAATTAATCACAATTGGTAGGACTTTAATCCTTCATCCAAATACTTAATTCCATTTATTTCAGTTTTGTTCCTGCTTCTCTCATTGCAGTTATATTTTCTTTTTACCCTAGTAGTTCTATACAGGTATTTTAGATCTCGAAGCAGAAATATTTCTTCCTTATTCACTATCATTTGAGAGGATTAATCCCAGTTTAGGGCCTATGTAATAGACATTTCAATTAAAATAAACTTTTCAAAGAGTGTGGATGTGTGGTGATACAAAAGGTCATGAAGCTTGGCTCTTGCTGTCTAGGGGTCTATAAGTAAAACAGGAAGGCATATATATTTTTAAAAAAATGACCATCAGCAACAACAATCACAGCAATGCAGAGTCATATGGGGAGTAATGGGAAGGATAGATGAGGAATTTCTAAACCTATCCGGGAGAGTTAGGATGAACCTGTTGAAATAGGTGATATTCAGATGTATCTTGAAAGGCCTTGAGGAATTTTTATAGGGAGAACAGGTGGGAATGAGCATTCTTGGCAGGAAGGGGGACAACAGTTAGTTTCAGTGTATCTGGGGCCTGAGGTAAATGGGTCAGTGTGGTGGGACCTGTGACTGGTAGGGGACATTGGAGTCAGGTGAATGATCCCAGGTGGAGGACTTGGGATTTCAGGTGAAATCATCTATGCATATATATGGGGTGTGTGTGTGTGTGTCCTTACATATATGCCTATCTAGAGAAAATGTACTTTGGGAGAAGTCTGCTCAGTTGTTGAGAACTTCCAGGGCGTGGGATATAGGAAAACAGAGGGTGAGCAGACAGAGACCATACGGGAATTGAGGAGTCCAGGATCTAGAAAGGCATGTCCAGGTCTGAGGTAGAGACACCTGAGACGTGAAAGGGGACCCAAAGCTGCCAGAGGGGAAGGAAGCCAACACTGCTATATACACTGTTTGATTCTATGAGCACTTTAAAACACAACAATGAATATAGACCCTTAAACACTTCAGTTCGATTGTTTAGATTGGGAGCTTTCAGCTTATTTTCTCAAGAAGTATCGTGGGTTTTGTGAAGAGTGTTGTGCAGAGTGCAGTGGTTTAGGTCATGCAGTTATGTTCCAAATGAAACCCTGTTATTCGCTGGTAAAGGGCAAATACAAAATGACTTTTTGAAAAGGTGACTCACACATAATTCTTTTGCATTTTAATAAATAGCATGTTCATAGATACTTTATCCTGAGCATGTGTTTGGTGACTTGGCAAATAGGGCCACATAATATTTTCACTGATAAACACATGTACCGATGGCAGAGCCTATAGACCACAGAAAGCAAGACTAAACATTGTAAAGTTGTTTGTACGTTATGGCTCTCTGTGAAGGAACCAGACGTTTGTATCCTTTGCCTAGGGCTGCTTAGAGACAGTTTAGCTGTCACATAGTTACTAAATGGCCTTTTAATTTACTATATATATCTGAACCTGAGGATAATGTTGTGAGTATTTGAGAATTGGCTTGTGGAAGAAGCTAAATTTGGCTGTTATCACTGCTAAAGGGGCCAGTTTGCAGAAAAATATTTTTAAGGTGTGCTGAGATAATATATTTGAATTAAATTTAGTGGGCAGAGTATGGAAAGAGTTTGCTCTGAAAATAGCTTTTATCTAAGCCCTTTTCCATGATAAAGATAGAAAATTTTATAAGCTGTTGTTTTATTTGTTTTTTTTTCCTCCATCAAATAATATTTACTAGTTATCTTTTTTGATGACACAGGTCTTGTTTCTTCCATTGTTCCCTTGATGATTTTGTCTAAGCATGTTGCCAGTGTATACCCTTAAATCAAGAAACCCCAGGGGCTTCCCTGGTGGCACAGTGGTTGAGAGTCCGCCTGCCGATGCAGGGGACACGGGTTCGTGCCCCGGTCCGGGAAGATCCCACATGCCGCGGAGCAGCTGGGCCCGTGAGCCATGGCCGCTGAGCCTGCGCGTCCGGAGCCTGTGCTCCGCCACGGGAGAAGCCACAACGGTGAGAGGCCCTCGTACCACAAAAAAAAAAAAGAAAAAAGAAACCCCAGGGTCTTGCCGGCACAAGGAAGTGTGATAATGTTTTACAGGCTATAGTCACAGATTATAGAATTTGTTAGAAGTGGGGGGGGGAGGGAAGAAACAGCCACCTGGAAGTTGCTTTCCTCCTCTCAGAGCTACAGCACTCTGTGGAAATGGTGACCAGTACAGTCAGAGAGAAGACCCCCTTCCTGAGTCCTCCCAGGCATCCCCAGGAGGACACATTTGCAGATGGGAAGTAGCAGACAGTGCACCTCTTAGAGTCTGGCCCTGCAGGGCTGTGGACATTTCTGTATGCAGACTTTTTCCAGAAAAACTGAACTGTGTTAATAATGACTAAAAGGTGTCTCTCCATAGTTGGTTGTTAATAATGACTGAAAGATATTTAAAAAGCAGTTTATTAGTCTGATTTGACATCTTGTCATTACCACTTAACTTAGATGCTGATCCACTACATTGATTTTTAAAGCTTTACGTATCCTTTGCATTTACATTGTTAGCTAAACGCATTTTGTCGAAAAATTTCACCGTCTGGCAATTTAATTCTTTCCAAAAGTGTCTCTTGTTTAAATATGAAACCACAGCTTACACTTTTATCTAGCAACCACTCAACTTGAACACAGTTATTTAAAATTTTTAAACTGTGGATAAACCTAGTCACATAAAATTGTAAATACTGTATACTTCAAAATATTACCACCTTCTCCTAACAAAATTTAGTATCAGCAATGCTATTGCCCTCTGTCTTAAAAAAAACAAACAAAAAACCAAAAACGAACTCAGTGTCTTGTTTAGAAAGGTTTTTCTCCTAAAGACAAAGATGCCATCAGTGCTAGCTCAGAAGGATCCGTTTAACAGCTGGTGTGTGGCATGTAATGCCTAAACACTTTTTACATAAAGATGGCATGAATCTAATAAATAAAAACTATTCAAATGGTCATAATTTTAAATGCAGTTAAATCAATACATCTGGGTACATATCATTTAAAAAACTTCTCTCTTCATCCGTAGCCTCATCTGGAGTTACTTAGCATGTTTGTTTTGAATCTCTGACTGCTAACCTTGATCCCATTTCTCCAGCGTTCTGCTCAGCAGTTGTCCTTATATTATCATGAGGTTGTCGCCAATACCGAACGTTTAGAATTTGCTTTGAAATTTCAGGATGTTTCCCTGCTCTCAGCATTATAAAAAAATGTATATATGTGAAAAAAAAGGATTTTTAAGTTTCTCTTCAGTGCTTATAGGGAAACTGTTTACCTGAGCACTTGGGGGGAGAGAGGAAGCCCTCAGGGTGTGTGTGAACAAATTCAGTATTTGGGAAGAAAGATGCCAGCTGATACTTCAAAATATTGCACTACATCACGAACGTCTGTATTGTTTGTTATATGTGAGGTGGCATAGCTTGAGAACTGTGAAATACATAACATTGTATGACTCGAGCAATTAAGAAACATTTCAGTCAAACCTGGAAGGTGGTCTGCTTTTAAAACTGGTAGGATTTCACAAGTTCCAGTGGGACAAGTTACATGCATTTCCACTCCTCTATTTAGCAAGAAGAGGAGCACCTGCAGACTTGGAAATTTGTCTCATGACCCTGATTTCTCCCCATATTTACCAAGACCAACTCATATTAAATTGCCCAACAAAACCTGAACAGGCGTCAATAATATTTTCCTGTTACACAATTTGCTTTTCATTAAAGGCTACATGAAGAGGAGAAACTCAATTATTTTCAGATAAGAAGTTAGATTAGGTGGAACTCTGCAGATTTGCCAGCCATCTGGTTCTGTCACAGACTCCCTAGGGATCCTGAACATGCTTGCAACTGAAAAGAATTTGAACCTGAATGACTTTTAAATTGGGACATAAAATATGGCAACCCAGACTATGCACAGATACTTAGCAAGAACTAAGGACTACCAATTTTGAGGTTTATGCTCCATGATGTTTTCTTTAGAGAGAACTAAAAGGGATGCAGACACTTGTTAATAATTGAATAAAAACTCTTTCCCTAAAATTAAACCATACCTCTAAGATATACATATAGATAGATAGATAAAGATATATTTTAATTTTTATTGGAGTATAGTTGATTTACAATGTTGTATTAGTTTCAGGTGTACAACAAAGTGAATCAGTTATACATGTACATTTATCTACTCTTTTTTTAGATTCTTTTCCCATATAGGCCATTACAGAGTATGAGTAGAGTTCCCTGTGCTGTACAGTAGGTTCTTATTAGTTATCTATTTAATGTATAGTAGTGTGTATATGTCAATCCCAATCTCCCAGTTTATCCCTCCCCCTGCCCCTTACCCCCTGGTAACTGTAAGTTTGTTTTCTACATCTGTGACTCTACGTCTGTTTTGTGAATAAGTTCATTTGTAGCCTTTTTTTAGATTCCACATATAGGCAATATCATATGATATTTGTCTTTCTGTGTCTGACTTACTTCACTCAGTATGACAATCTCTAGATCCATACATGTTGCTGCAAATGACATTATTTTGTTCTTTTTATGGCTGGGTAATATTCCATTGTATATATGTTCCACATCTATATGATATATTTTAAATTATTCCAAAAAGTCTTTTGCTCTGAGTGACCTTTCTCATTTGCCAGTTTGCAGGGAAGCACATTATCAGTAATTAAATTCTTATGTAAGGAAACTTCTGTAAAGAAAATCCAAAGTGTTATACAGATTAGTCTAAAGACTATAAAGTAACAAATCTCATTTTCGTTGTAGAATTTTCTTTTTATCTTTTTAATTGAAATGTATTTGACATATAACATTGTAAAAATTTAAGGTGTACAACATGTTGATTTGATATATTTATATATTGTAATATGATTGTCATTGTAGTGATAATACCACTATCATATTACATAATTATCATTTCTTCTTTTGTGGTGAGAATAAAATAAGATCTAGGAAAGGATTATTTTCATTTTCACATCAGACACCTCTTCACCTGTCTCTCCCTCAGTCAAGCTGCACGGTTTTTTTGTGTGTGTGTGGTATGCGGGTCTCTTACTGTAGTGGCCTCTCCCATTGCGGAGCACAGGCTCCGGACGTGCAGGCTCAGCGGCCATGGCTCATGGGCCCAGCCGCTCCGCGGCACGTGGGATCCTCCCAGACCGGGGCACGAACCCGTGTCCCCTGAATCGGCAGGCGGACTCTCAACCACTGCACCACCAGGGAAGCCCAAGTTGCACCGGTTTTGAGATCTGCAGTGAGCAGTATATGAGAGCACAGGCTGCTGGACCATGTAGGAAGTGGAGAAGTGTGCAGGATGTTTGATCTCAACAAACTTGCAGTTTTTCTTTATCAAAAATGTCACATGTCAGAACACAGGTGACCAAGTCCTATGTCAGAACACAGCTGACTTTGTCTGGCAAACACCAATTTTAGATCTTTTAAAAATCATTAATAAGGACATTGCCTCCACAGCCTGCTGCAATCCCCCATTAACTACCAAAATTGCATTTACCTCCACTAAGGGACTGCAGTCTGTGCCAACACAGGCCTAGACAACGGATGTTCCAGGATGATCATTTAAAGATGTCTCAGACTTTTCATGCATGTAATTGACAGTGATTTTGAGACAGTTGACTCTGATTTTGAATCCTAGAGGGATGAGCTCTGATCAATGGAAAAAAAGCTTCACTTGCTACAGGAAGATATGCCAAGCCAGGAAAAAATTTTTTTGGTTCAAATATCACTAGAATTATATATTAAGAAAATTAGATATTCAAGTAGTTCAGCCCATGCAGAAAACTTCCAAAGGAACATGTATGGCATAAATCTTACATTGTATTTGATTTTACAATTCAGTAGGTGTTTGTAAACACAAAAGACCACGAATAGCCAAAACAATCTTGAGAAAGAAAAACGGAGCTGGAGTAATAGGCTCCCTGACTTCAGATTATACTGCAAAGCTACAGTCATCAAAACAGTATGGCACTGACACGAAAACAGAAATATAGATCAATGGAACAGGATAGAAAGTCCAGAGGTAAACCCACACACTTATGGTTACCTAATCTATGAAAAAGGAGGCAAGAATGTACAATGCAGAAAAAACAGTCTCTTCAGTAAGTGGTGCTGGGAAAACTGGACAGCCACATGTAAAAGAATGAAATTAGAACACACCCTAACACCATACACAAAAATAAACTCAAAATGGATTAAAGACCTAAGGCCAATACTATACTATACTAAAGGCCAATACTATAAAACTCTTAGAAGAAAACAGGTAGAACACTCTGACATAAATTGCAGCAAGATCTTTTTTGATCCACTTCCTAGAATAATGAAAATAAAAACAAAAATAAACAAATGGGACCTAATTAAACTTAAAAGTTTTTGCACAGCAAAGGAAACCATAAAAAAAAAAAATGAAAAGACAGCCCACAGAATGGGAGAAAATATTTACAAATGCAGCAACCAACAAGGGATTAATCTCCAAAATATACAAACAGCTTATGCAGCTCAGTATCAAAAGAAACAAACAACCCAATCAGAAAAGGCGCAGAAGATCTAAATAGACATTTCTCCAAAGAAGACATACTGATGGTTAAAAAGCACATGAAAAGATGCTAAACATCACTAATTATTAGAGAAATGCAAATCAAAACTACAATGAGCTATCACCTCACACTGGTCAGAATGGCCATCATCAAAAAATCTACAAACAAATGCTGGAGAGGGTGTGGTAAAAAGGGAATCCTCCTACACTGTTGGTGGGAATGCAAACTGGTGCAGCCACTATGGAGAACAGTATGGAGGTTCCTTAAAAAACTAAAAACAGAGCTACTGTATGATCCAGTAATCCCACTCCTGGGCATATATCCAGAGAAAACCATAGTTCAAAAAGATACATGCACCCAGTGTTCATTGCAGCGCTATTTACAATAACCAAGACATGGAAGCAACCTAAATGTCCATCAACAGAGGAATGGATAAAGAAGATGTGGTACATATATACAATGGAATATTACTCATCCATAAAAACGAACAAAATAATGCCATTTGCAGCAACATGGTTGAGTGAAGTAAGTCAGACAGAGAAAGACAAATATCGTATGATACTGCTTATATGTGGAATCTTAAAAAAAAGCTGCAAATGAACTTATCTACAAAACAGAAATAGAGTTACAGATGTAGAAAATAAACTTATGGTTACTGGGGGTAATTGGGGGAGGGATAAATTGGAAGACTGGGATTGACACATACATACTACTATATATAAAATAGAAAACTAATAAGAACCTACTGTATAGCACAGGGAACTCTACTCAATACTTTGTAATGGCCTACATAGGAAAAGAATGTAAAAAAGAGTGAATATATGTATATATATAACAGATTCACTTTGTTGTACACCTGAAACTAACACAACATTGTAAATCAACTATACCCCAATAAAAATTTTAAAAGTAAATAAATGGGGCTTCCTGGTGGCGCAATGGTTGAGAGTCCACCTGCCGATGCATGGGACACCGGTTCGTGCACCGGTCCGGGAAGATCCCACATGCCGCAGAGCGGCTGGGCCCGTGAGCCATGGCCGCTGAGCCTGTGCGTCTGGAGCCTGTGCTCCGCAACGGGAGAGGCCACGGCAGTGAGAGGCCCTCATACCACACACACACACACACACACACACACACACACACACACACACACAAAATAAATAAATAAATGTTTGTAAAAACATACATTTGTGAAGAATTTTGTTAATTCTTTTGAAAACTACATTGTCAAGGACAGAATCATTGTGTCTATTAGAAATATGGGTACAATTTATGAGGCCCAAATTTTGACTGTGGGGCAGGAACTGTTTAGGTCTTAAATTGATCATCACCAGATTGAAGAAAAAATAACTTGCTTTGTGCAGAGCATGGTATATAGTAGACTAGAGGGCAGTCACTATAAAGTTGCTATTTGATTTACTGTGCTTGAAAAGGAAATCACAAATAATGATTGTGATCCTGATGGTAATGACGACTAATGATGAATGTAGCTTTCTTTGAGCACCTACTAGTGCCAGGCACCCTTAGAAGCACTTAACACATTTAATCAGCAAATAACCTTAACCAATGGGATAAATGCTGAGATGAGTTTATTTCCCTCCTAATCTCAGGCATTCATAAATGGACCACTGCCGATAAGATATTAGAGTTGGGTAAAATATTCCAGGGCTTTTTGGAGAAGGTCAACCTTGACTGAACACCTGAGAGGTGGCTGGTTTTTCGGGAAAAGCACACTCCTCTAGCTCAGGTGGATATTAAGGCAGGAGCTTGGTTGTGGCCACCTTATAGCAGATGTAGCAAAGCTCCACTGGGGCTTGAGTTCCACTGGTTTCTTTAGTTCTCCTTTTACTCTGATCATCCACCTTATAATAGAAAACTCAGGCTGTTCCCCAAAAAGGCAGTATTGCCTATCTTGAGTATGTATGGAAACTTGTGTGGTGTGTTTTGAGCTATTAGATTGATTGGAAGGGAGTAATTACTGGCAGTGAGTGGCTGGAAGAGTGAGGGATGTTAGGTGCCCTGAAAGGTGAGATAATCCCACACAGTAAAGAATCATTTTATCCAAAATGCGCATGGCACTTCTTGAAATGCAGTGCAGGTGATTCAGGTCCGCACCAAGAGATAGCTAGGGTGGCTTTATAGTGGCAGACCTGGAATCGAGGATACAGGGGGCAGGAATTCTTAGAATCAAATCTGGAATACTTCTTTCCAAGTTTTTTGGAAATTGTTAGACTCCAGTGAGAATATGCTAATATTATGGCACATGAGTTTGTTAAACAATTTTTGCATAATGCACCTTTGCTGTGGAAACTTCAGAAGTAGAAAGAGAAAGGATAACCCCTTTATGTTATGAGTTTGTTAGTATATATCTTTTATGTTATGAGTATGTTAGTGTATATCCTTCCAGGCTTTACTATGCGTATTAATAAATTGCACAAAGATGAGATCATAAAGACAACACACAACTTTTTAAATTGCCATTTTTGAATATTTGCATGGAAGGGAATAAGTTTCATAGCCTCAGATAAATACTATATGCTTGTAAATTTTTGATGTTTTTAAAAAATTGTATATGGGAAGAGACATAAATATTTAGATTTCAAGTAGCAGTAAGCTTTAGTGATATTTTAAGTGTTTTATTTGTCTTTGCTTTATTCCAAACAAGATTGGAAGTGGTTCATTTACATTACATGTCAAAATTGACTTGTGAAGTAGTGCTTTGGTCAGTAAGATAAGGGCATTTCTGCAGACCACTGTCACAGGGATAGCTTTCTTCCACAGACTCTCTAAGGCATTAGGCAGCAGTCTCTAGATACTGTTATTCTGTCTATTGCTTTGAGAATTTCTAAGTTTCCAAAGTTCATCCTGAGCAGTGCTCTCCTATCAAACCCTCCAGACCCTGATGCCTGAACTTTCCTCCAATGACCCTTTAATAGGGAGCCAGTTCTCAAGGGATTTGTCATCCTTCAACAATTTCTTCTGTCTTTTTGGTGGCAGGTAACTGTTATATTGTTAGTGCACCCTAGTGCAGTTAATTTGTTATTAACTGTTAGTTAATTTGTTTTTTTCTTTAAAATTTAGAATTTTTCTTCTGGGTGGGGAGGATACAAAACAGAGCTTTATGCTTTCTTTTTGCACAGGCAGTATTCTGATAGAAAGCCTCCATGCCTTGAGCCATTAGTCTTTCTTTTGTCAGTCTAAAGCCAGGGAAGAAGGGCCAGGTCCCACTCCCTCTGTGAATGCTAGACCATTGGCCTCTGTGCTCTCTGGAGGGGCCAGGAAACTAAGGAAGCTGAAGAATGGCTAAAGGACATTTCAAGCTAATTTATTATTGAATTGTGTTGTTCAAGTCTTTCACTTGCCTCCAGGTGAGTTGCAGCTGACTCAGATAGCTCTGTCAGATTCATAGGCCAGTTAGGAAATCACTTATAGCTTTATTAATGACATAGTTCATACATCTTATATTTACTAGAATTGATGAATCAATTAATTAATTGATTTAGCAAGTGTTTAATTAAAATCTGTAATGATGACTTAATTTTTATCAAAAACCATGACCTTTTCACATACATAATGGAAAATATGATATAAAATTTAACAGTATTTTTTCCCTGAATGTTTGTATTATGAGTAATTTTCATTATCTTTCTTCCTTATTTTACCAGCATTGTGTTAGCTTGTTTTTTGTTTTGTTTTGTTTTGTTTTGGGTCTGAGGGCCCATGTTGTAATGTAAAGCTTACAGTGAGCATAGGTCTTTTTTCCTGAGATAACTAAATCTCAGAAGCCACTGGCTTCAATGTGCAGTTTGAATTCTTGTCCCCAAAACGTTTTACACAATTATTGTTATAGCCCTTGGATTTTGGTACTTTAGATGGGAAAGAGTTTGATATTAGGACACATGTGGTTTAAAGTAATTTTTACAGAAGTGACAATAATAAGGCAGGCAGGCAGATAAATAGCTTATTACAACACATTTGCTAATATAATGGGAACTATTACTAGAAGAAAAAGAGCAAATCAAATGAATTAAATGTTTACATTTGAAGAATTTCTAAGTTTGATCAAATTCAAACCAATTATACTATTTTTAAAAATTATTTTTAATTGTGAACTGTAAATATCAATCCAATCATGTATCAGTGGGATGGTTTTGATTTTTTTCCTCCTAAGTCTGTTAAGACCGGTGTTTCTCAACCCTGGCTACTTATTAGAATTAACCAGGGGTCTGTGGGGGAAGGTTTAAACGATCCTGATGTCCAGGTTATACCTTTGAGCATGATCTATGGAGAAGAGACCCAGACCTCAAAGTTTTTCTAAAACTCCCTAGCTGATTCTAATATGCTTACAACTGCTTTGATAGATTATTGAATTTTTATGTATATTGAACTGAAAGATTGACTTTTAAAAAACATTTTTTTCAATTAGGAAAGCAGAATTTGCTTCTCAGCCGCTTGAAATTTGGCTCCTATCACAGGAATAAGTATCTTCCCATGGAGCAAGGATGTTCAATTTGGCAGACCTCAAGTACAGGGAGAGCCACAAAGGATTGTATTTATCTTTCCCCTGGGCTCACAGCAGTCATTACACGCAAATATGTTTATTTATCAGAATAATAAATGAGTGGTTCTGCAGTTCTGTTTCAGATTCACATGCAAGATTCTCAGTATCTTCAAAGAAGGGCCTTTCAAAGACTAAAACCTCAAACTCCCTTGCTTTTTATCTTTTTCTGCTCTCTACATATATATGAGTTTTGGCAGGCAAGATTTTCATTGACTAAAATCAAAGGGAGAAACATTAAAAAAAATTTAAAACAACAACAGAAGAATCCCAGATATTTCAAGCAGGATGAAGAGCTAGCAATCAGGCTCCTTCCTTAGAAAGAAAAATATGGGAATACGGTATTCTTAGAATTCTATCCCCATCCAAGAATCTTACATTTGTTGATCAAACCAATAGTTTCTTTGTTAGAAAACGAAGAATCTAAGCTTTCTCTCCACCTTTGGAATACTCTCCTGAATAAACGGACCTCAGGCTATAGTCAGATACCAACTGAATGAAAGAGCCATCTTTTAGTAGCTGAGGCACGTGAAACTGGACAACCCTAGTGAACAGAGATAAGCTGAGAAGGGAAATTGTTTGATTTCAGAAAAGACATGGAGTTACCCTCTGGGCTGACCCAAGTTGTCTCAGATGATGAGTGGCTATGGAGGTGACAAAACTTTATTGACCTGAAAGAAATATAAAGAAAATAAATAAGCTTCGTTTGCTCTTAGTGAAAAAAAAATGTGTGTGCAGTGAATTTCCTCCTTAAGATTGGAGCGAGTAGCCTGCTGTCAGTTTCCTGAATATATCACTGTAGAGAGGCAAAGACTTCAGAGCCATCTTAAGCTCTGCCCCTAAATAATCCTAAATGAAGGGCCCAAGAAATCATACCACCCAATAATGCTTTAAGGTAACGCTTGAGTTTTTTTGTTTTTTTTGGGGTTTTTTTGCGGTACGCGGGCCTCTCACTGTTGTGGCGTCTCCCGTTGTGGAGCACAGGCTCCGGATGCGCAGGCCCAGCGGCCACGGCTCACGGGCCCAGCCGCTCCGCGGCATGTGGAATCTTCCTGGACCGGGGCACAAACCCGTGTCCCCCGCATCGGCAGGCGGACCCCCAACCACTGCGCCACCCGGGAAGCCCGAGTTTGTTTTTTTTTTTAAACTATCCTTGCATATCTGACCATCCTGGACAGGGTCGCTTCTACTCAAGAATAGTCTTAGTATTTATTAAGCCTTGTCACTTGGTAGGGAACCAAGGCCATCACATCTGAACAGTGAACTTGTTTTTATTTAAGCACTATGAAAACCCATAGGACCCTTCAATATTAGTACCAAGCAGGTTTGTATATGACCTAGCCTTAATAATATAAGAGATTTGCTGGAAAAGTGAAGGTGATATCTTTCATCTGTGTGAGAACTTAAACACTAAAAGAAGATGATTTAATTTCATGTTATCCTTGGACTTTCTTCTCCAAGGTTGTTCAGTGTATTCCAAATAAGTATGGGCGATATTTTAAAGTACGTTTTTCTGTTTGAATGTCAGTGACCCAAATTGTTTTAGGTGTGCTTGCATTCAAGTCATTGCATCAGCAAGAGACTCCTGCACCCAAGAAACCATTTTTAAATACCAGGAATATCCAGAAACTGTTTTCCACGTTGAAAATTCAGGAAGGAATGGAAATACTGAAAAATATGTTCCTTGTTATTTGAGTGTAAAGTGCTAGAGAGAAAGACTTCAGTAAGAAAATTAAAACCTTTCTTTTTTAATTCAGTACTACTAATTAAAGTCATACAGTATCTCAAGTATGTAAATCTAATCAATGACACCACAGATTCCTGGTATTGCTGACCTGGTGAACAAAATAAATTGTACTTTGACTCATGTAAAAAGCCAGCAGATTTGGGGATAGTACTATTGCTGATTTAACAACACAGGTGTACTCCTTTCTGTTGTTGTTGTTAACTTTACAAAATATAGGAAATGGGAATTCAGTTGTGTTTACAATTTGAACTCAAATGTATCAGAACAAGGATGGGTTGAATGTCTTTTCTTGAAATAATGTTTTTATAGAGTTTGACACAAAGAAAAATAGCTAAGATTCTATAACTCAGAAGAATCAAGAGATACTGCAGTAACACAAAATTGACTTTTAATGTTTGTTTACCAGTTCATTGTATCTTACAGAAAATGAAAACATTTTTTTTTTTTTTTGTAATACAGATTGGTTCTTCTCAGATTTGTACTCGGCAGGTATTAAATGCCTTGAAATACTGACTTCCTTTTAATCAGGTGGCGTAATGACTTTTGTATTTTTCATTTCTCTCGTTGTACATCATTGCTGTGCTGGCAGTAGTGAGCTATGATACAGTTAACTTCTCAACACAACTGTGTCAGTTATCCATCGATCATTCTTGATGCATTCTATGCTGAGAATGGATGGGTAATTCCCTTTTCATCCTTCCCTCTTTAGTAGTCAGCTACTCCTTGAGACCACCATATTCTTTGGAGCATTGAAATCAAGAAACCCAGTATGGCTGCCCGCAACCAAATTGGAATCTCCTTTGAGACTACTTCTAATTGCCAAAATAATAAGTGACTATATTATTGCATAAAATAAAACTTTGACAGGTACCGGCCCCCTTTCTATGAGAGAAAGTTTAAATTTAAAAATACCATATTTGACTAGAAATTACTGTGATAAAATATGGCAGCAGTCATTAAAAGATGGCTTCCAGTGTTAACATGACTAACTTGTTTTTATTCTTATACTGTCTTTTATATGAATCATTTCTTTTTGTTTAGGTTTTCCAATGTAGGTGAGTCAGTGAAATGTGCAGATATACTTTGTTCCTTAAATGGGCCAAGTGTTAATTATGGACAAAATGATCAAAGGATTTCCTAACCCAGACTCCCATCTCATCCCTCTGATACTCTTGGTACCCAAGTCTGAGGAGCAATTTTCTGAATTAACCAGTGTTGTACCGACTTTCTGTTAGGAATTGTGTTAGGATAACCTTTCTTTTTCGGACATTCTCAGTGAGATACCTTGAGGAATGAAGTAGGAAAATAGACATTTGGTGGAAAATGGCAAAATAAGAACATTAAAAAGAAACTTTTATTCAAGGAGGAGTCCAAAAAGGTATGGGAACTCTGATCCTTTGGGGGAAGTCAGAAGAAGATAAAAATTCTGCCCAGCAGTATTCATTCTTTTAAGACATATATATATATTTTTTTACAAGCATGGAAAAATGGTGTGCAGTCAGTATAGATTTTAATCAACTAACAGTCACTCCAGAGATTTTGATCAGCACCAATTCCTGTACTAGTAAGTATTCAAAAGTTAAGAAATGCTACTATGCTTAATATTATAAAGGTAGAGTTCTGCAGCAATAACTGAAAATTATATATCTGCTTCAATAGAAATTTGTGTCCACTTGCAATTCCAATAAGATTTTTGTAACGTGGGTAATAATCACTCAAGTATGGGTTTCCTCCAATGAGCTAACCCCCATATTTGAGGTACTAGAGTCACTATTTTGGAGATAGTCCCTCTTTGAATAACATATTCATCTTATCCTAGACCATTCAGGTATTTTTAATTTAGAAGTTTGAGTTCTATTTGTATTAGCAGTGTTTGAGTTAAACCTCACAATCTCTTTGGATTTATATTTTTTGTACAGTTTGCATATCCAACCTAATGTAAAAATGTGCATGCATACATTCTCATCTTTTAATATGAAAGCATCTGAAAATTTCCAGATGTGCTTTTGGTGGAAGAAATGATCTACTTTTATTTATAATATTCTGCCTAGATAATGTATGCATATAGTCATGATTTCATGGAATTCCAATTGTTCTATACCTTCCACACACATAATTCTACATTTATAGAGTAAATTTATTAGAATTATTACAGAGCTTTGAATGCAACCACAATCAATTCAGGAAACAGATTTATTTACTCATGTTCATGGGAGGAAAATCTACATAAAAACATTCATGAAAGCATACGAGCTATGTCATACTTGGATTATTATACTAAATCCCATTTATTAGAACTCATTGTGAAACAATGGGAAACCATGAAATGTAATTTGAATACAAATATTGGTCCCTGTGGGGTCTCAACAGTCATAAAAATATAGGAAAACCGAGCTTTATTTAAGATTGGAGCTGCTAACAGGGAAAATTGTTTTCCTGAAGCTGTTCTTACCCTTTCGTTTAAAGCCCTGAAGATTTTAGTGTAAACTCTTTGATGACAGCTTCAGCATTTCATTTAAGCCTAATGATGATCAGCAAGAAAAGTGACATCACTGACCACATTTTCTTTATGGAGAAAGGTTTAAAACTACTTTGTTGACTTTTTTCCCCAAACACAGGCACCATTTGGGCTTTCTAGTATATATACAAATAGGAATAATAAGAATTTTTAAAGTTGGGTTCTTATTTCTTGGTTAGACAAGTATAGTAATTCATTCCTTTTATGATTTAAATTTTTGTCATGTAAATAAAGAAATATTAAATATTTTAAAGTTATTTTTATAGGACAATAACATTTCGTAGGCTAACATAAAATCAAGCTGCTAAATTTTACAATTTTTCTGTCCAGCAGTTTATCTATATAACTGCCCTGAGTAGATGCTAAATGCTGCTTAGCAAACGGCCCTTAGAATTTAAATATAACTCAGTAAAGCTACTCAAAAGATAAAACAATTCTTCTCAGGCATGTGTAATTTTAACTAGAAGAAGGTAGGAGTCTCATTGGTTAAATATTATTTGCTTATTTTAGTTTCATACTTCATATAAATGGGATTATTAAGGGGTTTTAACTGTGCTTGTTATTATACATTGGAGTCCATATGAATTTTTTTTTTTTGGTCAAAAAGGCAGGATTTTAAAGAGTAAAATAATTCTGTCTATTGGAGCTTTGAAATATTTTAGAAAAGTGTAGATTGTTCCCTTGTGAAACTGAGTTTTGTGCAGCCTCTCAGAATCTCAGTTTATGTAAAGAAGCCTGTATTTCAAATCTGTTGCTCTAATCTGTTTATTGTAGTGCATTTCAAAATTGTACAAATGTGTAAAATTTGTGCTTGTGGCAGCTGCTACTCTGAGTAGCTTTACTTTCCTTAATTTAATCCTAGCAATCCTTAAGCTATTGCATGCCCCGATCATGAAAGGATACTTCGTTGAGATGATGTAGCCTAAACGGTTTGGCTCTAAAGCCTCCTTATGTAGTGCTTCCCTTAAAATTATATTAATTTATAATATATATTGAATGATAGCTTTACAAAAACAAATTAATGAATTGGTCTTTATGAAAATGACTTTACAGTAAGTAAAAAAGGGTTATCACAGTTTTGGTAACTTGCATGAGTTCATACTGAAAAAAAAAAACCTTTCACATGTTCTTAATGACTTTAAAACTGACGTGCTCTAGGGGCACGCTCAGTTGTATGCTCTGAAGCAGTAGACACCATACAGCTTATGCTTTTTATCTGGGAAACCCACGAAGCGCACTGCAGCCTCAATAGGACTGCAGCGCCTTCTTGGCCTAGAGATGGGGTAGCGGACACTGCCGTCCGCCATCCAGCCTGCATCGCAACGGTCATATCCCAGAAGTTTCCAGGCAGCGAATATCTGGCCCACTTTAGCAATCTGAGCACCATCATTGAGACAGGCCTGCACCGCTTCGTCGTAGGTCAGCTTGGTGGGGTGGATCAGGTAGTAAAATCGGCCTGTGGAGAAAAGGAGAGAGGGTCAGTGGGCCTGTCTGTGGCTCAGCCCCACAGAGGTGGAAGGAGCCCTAAATAGAAGTGTTTCTCAATGAAGGGGGATATAGAGCAGTGTCTGTAAAGGTTCTGAAACACAGGATTGTCAGTTAAATGTAGTGCCCCTAGGTTGCTCTCCATTAAATTAGTTTTTTCCTTGCCCCTTAATGTCAGACATGCCCTTTTAAAGCTGTAAAAAAGAAAAGGGAAATGACAGGTCTCTTTTAGCTAATTAGTGGCAAAAAGGGCCCTTCTGTGGCACTAGAGAAGACAGAATTCCATGTTAAAAGCAAGAGCTATTTAAATTCTAGCTGTAGCAAGACTGAAGCCCAGCACAAGTTTCTAGAGAGGCAAAATTTGAATGTGAAAGGATCAAAAAACATTCCTGACAGAAAAGTCCATTTAAAAATAATCAAAAGCCCTCAAATCCTTTTCATTACAGGTATCAATAAGACATTATTCTTATTCAAAGACTACAGTATGAAAATGCAAAACATACAGGAAGTCACTTGCCATAAATAATATGGACTCAGAATGTGAACTCAGTCTGTTCACTCACTAGCAAAGAGGATGAAGTTAGTTATTTTTTTCAATTTCCCTCTGTGGGAGCTCTGACACCTAACCATTTCTTGATTTTACAAGAAAGAGCAAGTTAGTCTCAACCACTAATTCAATTGTGTTAATGACTGAGATTCCTTCAATTTGTATCAAATATGCATGAAATGTATAAAATATGACATCAACTGACTAAAGTGATACCCATCAGTGCAAGATTTTCTCAGACTTTTAGTTTCTGGCAGAATAGAATCAGACTGTCTAACCTGATTACACATTGTAATGTGATACCCTCCTGCCTCTCTTTAAATACAGATGATTGAAGTCTAAATTAATGCTTGCCTGTTCTTTCTAGACTAAGAGGATATGATTTGGAGAAAGGGCAGCCGTCACGCGAACATTAATAAGAGGGTTAGTTCTATCATCTGTAGCTGAGGCCGGCAAACTACAGCGCACGGGTCCAGTGAGGTTTTATTAGAACACAGTCACACCCATCTGTTTAATATTGTTCACGGCGGCTTTTGTGTTATAACATACAAAGCTACATGGAGTGGTTGCAACAGAGACCATATGGCCCACAAAGCCAAGAATATTTACTGTCTGACCCTTTACAGAAAGTTTGTTGATCCCTGATCCCTTGCTGTTTTTGCCAAAGCATGTCACCAGGCACCTGAAATATAAAATAATGGGGCCAGGGCCGCACGCGTGATTTAATGCTTTACTGTGTCATCTTAAAATTCTTAATAATTGTTTAACAAGAAGCCCACGTTTTCATTTTGCACTGGGCCCTACATGTTACATCACTGGTTCTGGAAGGAGCAAGATAGGGTTGGGAGCTGTGTCACATTCAATGAGTCAGTCATCAACACTGATACAACCTGGATCTCTCACTTCTGCTTTCACTTCCAATGTTATTTCTACTTAATTTTCTTGCAAAGGTCTCTTTATCCTGAGCCCTCTCTTTATCAGAGAGATAATGCTCTCTCTTTATCCTAAGCTTTGCTGATCATCTATGAATAAATTGACATTGTAATTTAGAGAAGATGACCGTGACACAGATGCCATCCTTACTTCAGTGGAGAGGTCTCTATCCCATGGAAGGCACACAGTGGCAGCATCATCTTTGGCAGTAAGAAAAAGACTCCATACAACATGACAGTTAAACTATTTCATAATAACAGTTGGATGCAATAAAACCAAAGAATCATGGAAATATGTACTTTTGCTTGATGTCTTTGGATTTTAAAAAATTATGACATTTAAGAATTTCTTGTATCTGGAGCAACACTTCAAAGCTTTTTTTCTTTTTTTTTAAGTAGATAAGATTAAAAGTTTAATGTCACATCATAGTATGTATTGGTCTCTGGGATAGGAAACAAGGCAGTGTGGTTAATATCTTACCATTGAAGTTGGATGTAAAACAGAAGACGTCATATCTGCTTTTATCTTTGTCCCAAAACCCATAGTTCCTGACTCCGGGCACTGTGTTCTGGCCTCCGCAGGGTTCTCTGGGTTTTGTGATGGGATACTGTACAGACCCATCACTGAGCCAGCCAGCATTGCACCAGTCCAGCCCACCCCTCCAGGCATCGTACAGCTGGTCAAAGGAGGCGATCACAGCATCCTGGTCCAGACAAGCCTGCTGTGCCTCGTGAAAATTGAGATTGTAGCGCCCCAGTCGTGGAAAATAAGGAAATACCACACCTGTCCAGAGGAGAAGGCAAGGAATCGTTAGTGGCACAAATCCCACTTGAGTGGGGAAAAACATAATAGAATCTCCATCAGATGAAGAAGCAGTTTTTGTTCAACTTGCAGTGTTTTCTCATGGTCCCATTTCCCTTCAAACAACCTCTCAGCTCTGAGCATCTCACAGTTAGCTCTTTGGTCTGGTAACTTCAGTGATTTACCTCTTTTGCTAAGAGTTCAGCTCAGTCCTCACAATTCTCCTTTCCGAAACGATGGGTCTGCAGATTATAGTTTCCAAATAGCGCTCCCTGAGAACTTACCTATTGCATATCTGACAACAACATAATTAAGCGGTCTTATTTCATATTAATAAGGTAACTTTTTACAGTGAGGCACTTCCGTAAAAGACATCGTGGCTCTCTTATCTGTTTCAGCTTTTAGTGTAGTTCTTAATCTTATTTAATTCTGTCCTTGAACAATGTGACTAAAATAAGAGCTTTCGTTTTTAAAATGTTTCCATTACTATTTTTCAGTTTCTGTATTCATGTATTGCAAACCGAAACTAAGCTTTTAAAAACATTTTTATTGCAAATAGGAAAAAAAAAAGCTTCCAGAAGCTTGTCCTGTGCAAGGTAGGTACAAAATAGACATCTGTCAAAGTTATTGCCAAAGAATTAAATATTTTAGAGGACAAGAACCCTTAGTATATGTAAACACTGTGACTTGGCACTTGACTTTGGGAAGATGCAACAGCTTTCCAAAAGCATTTCTTTCCGTCAGATAATCATGAGAGATGTCTGAGCTGTTTCACAACTTTCTGCACAGTTTCTTTAAAGGGTAAGGATTGCATCATAAGAAAGCAAAGTTATATCATTTGCTGGACTTTATGAAGGACCACTATCAACATGTCTCTCCCATGGTTGCTAAAAGACAATTAATTTCAAGTGATTATTCAAGGCTTTGCCTTGAATTTTTAAATATAATTAAAAATAATTCATATTTTAGTGTGTGGAATGTAAAAAACTGTCTGCTGACGCAGTAATTTGGTGGATTATATACCAAATGTGCTATTTTATGAGACTGCAGACCCTATACAAGATGGATGCACAATCCACTAACAGTGTAACCAGTACACAGGAAATGTATTCTTTTAGAAATTGTCCTGGAAGACTCTACAAGAAGAAATTTCAGTAGCCTAAATCAAGTCACATCCACTGAAAGTCTCTGCTGGACATGTTTGTCCCTGTAGGGCAGTCCAGCTGGCACCATCCACTAGAGGCAGAGATCCAGGAAGGCTTCCTGATCTCATCCTGCCTTCTCAGGTTCTTGGCTGAAGGATCTGTAAGCTGAATCGGAGCCAAAAGTAAGGAGGAAAAGACTCCCTTCGTTGCCTTTGCCCCCTGCAGCAGTGGGCGGAATGGAGGTGGGGAAGGCCTGAAGATGACTCCTTCTAAGAAGGGCTGTGACCAGGCAGCTAAGACTCAGTCAGCACTGGGAAGGAGCTGCTCTGGTGCTCTCCGTCCCCTCATGCCTTCCATCCTCTTTCTCAGTAACCCCAGGAATGCCAGTGAAAAGGAAAATACTTAATTTGTCCAGTAGAGGTTTCCTTGGCAGCTAGACCTTAAGTGAGAGAAAATCTCAAAGTATTTAAACCAAAATTCAACCATTTAGGTTGAATTACATTTCTCAAATAGTTCAAGATGGTAACAGTGGAGAATGTAGACCCTTTTAATTTATAATAATTTTAAAGACCTAGACAGCCTCTCAGTTTAAATTCACCAGACTGTGTTTGGTGGACTCCCATAGGCATTGTGAAAATTTTTTCCTTAGTAATTTGTCCTTGATTAACCACTGAGTTATGTTTGATTCAGTTCCAAATCCAGTGTAATATATTTCTGAGTTCCTTTCAAATTTAACATAATTTCATGCAATCATTACTCAAAGTCAAAGTGAAACCCTATATTAAAATTTTACTATTTTTCAATTGTAAGAATAAATGATCAACTTACAGTAACTCAAAAGATTTACTTAGCAGATTTTAATTAATGGTTGATGATGCTGGAAAGAACACATTCCAAGTAAATCAAGGTCAATTTCTGTGTCCCCACCAACATTTTAAAAGTTTCACTGTATTGTACACATTTGGTGCATACATTTCAACAATCAAATGTTTCGTGCAAGTGTGGGCATTTCTGGAACTGCATGTTTCTTAGTATTTTATTTATTTGCTCCTTTTACTTTCAGCTAGTTAAGATGTCAACATCTAAGACTATAATTACAGAAACCTTCTTGGCTCTGTGGAAAAAAGTGCAATTCCTACAGCTGAATTATGGAGCAAATGGTGATTGCTTTCATCCGGCATTACAAAAATAAGAAAAGTTAGACTTTCATGGGTGAGAAAGAAGGGTATATGATTATTTTCCAAATATGATTATTTTATACTTATATGTCAAAATATAATCAGAAGCTCTTTTCCATGAAGGGCTGGTATGCATCTCTAAAAAGGGGATTAATAAGGAAGATACCTCACATGGAAAAGAATAATATCAAATGATGTGGGTAGTTTAGTCAACTGAAATGTTTTAAAAACACATTCTTTAAGACTTACAATTGCACAGACCAGTTCATCCTAGTGGTTGGCAAATATCAATTTGTTGGATATATGAAAGGTTTTCATGCCATGGTACATATAAAAGCTTAAGGAAATTTCAGTAACTCCACAAAGTAAATATTTTTAGTAATAAAAAGGTAGAGACCATGCAGAACAATTTTACCTTCTTCAGTGCCTCTCAGAGTACCTTTCAGTGCTATGTACATATCTGAAATTAGCTTTCTATTTCTAAAAGTCCTCAGACTATATTTTTGTGTATTTGGCCCCATTTTCATCAATGGAAGACCAATACAGTGGAAGATTGGCAGCACAAATATGTTTTTCATATTATCTATATGTTTATTGATTGCGCAAATGAATTCTGTATCGGGCTGCTCATGAAAGTCTAGTGACACTCTCCTTGTTATATTCATATAAGGCTTGTCTCTTGCTGGGTGTTGTTTCTAGCAGTGTAGGTAATTTGGTAGTAATCAGAGGGCTTTACCCTATCCAAGATGCTATATGAAAAAAAATTGTGTTTCCACAGCTAATTCCAACTCATAGTAGGTCAGTGTTTCAAAGGGTTTACTTTTTTTTTAATCAGTGTGATTTGAAAAACAGATCTTAAAACACAACTAAGAGCAAGGCATTGCACTCAGTACTCTAGGGTACCTTGAGTTTGGAGTGTGGCCTATTTCTGCAAAGAGTCTATGATTTGATACATATACTATGGATATATAAATTTGAATCCAAGACAGAATAAAATCTTATAAATACAAACCATACAATTTGGGCATCTTGAAGAAGAACGATATTTTTCTAATTGGGAAAATTCTTTGAAGCACATAGCATTTAATCTGGTATTAAAGGGCCAATATGATTAAAGGCATTGTACAATTACAGTTGGAAAGGCAGCTTAATTATGACGTTCAAAATGATATGCTTCCCTGGTCTAATTTATGCATGTTAGAAGATTGACAAGGAGCTTGAGTGAAACTTGCTGATTGGTAGATGGTCCGCTATAAGGATGTAATTGGTAATGGAAAAAGGTCAGGACGTGGAATAAGAGCTAGTAAATGATAACCACAAGGTATCTCTTGTGCTACATGTGGTTTATCATAGCCTTCAAACTCTTATGTATATAATTGCTGCACCTTGAGCATCTACCCCAGACTAGGTGGAAATTGTCAAGTCCCTACCATCCTCAGGTAGCAATCAAGGTTCCTCAGATCTTATTCTATAATTTAAATGTTGTAATTTTATTTTAAAATGAGTTCTTATCTCATGTTGAAGTATATATAGATAAAATAATGTCTTGAGATTTTCTTGAAAATTATTCATTGGGGGTGGGAGTAAATAAAGCAAGATAAAATAAGATTGGCTATATCATGACATTTTTTGAAGCTGGTGATATATAGAGATTCATTATACTAGTCTTTCTACTTTTCCGAGTGTTCGAAATTGGCTATAATAAAAAGTTAAAAATTTGTATCCCACCCTGTTGCCATGCTGAGCCTTAACCAGTCAAGGCGGATGCTGTCCGTGGCATCTGTTATTCACATTTTGGCCTTTGAAGAGTTTCTCCCTCACACCTGTGATGCCCTCTTTCCCACTTTGTCATGCTCTCTACCCCTTGAAAGAACCAGGTGCACCTTTCATGGTCCAAATGAAATGTCTCTTCCTTTCCACCGCCTTCCATTGCATGCAGGCTTTTTTGTATTTGAAAGTATAAACCCATTGTATCAAACATTAACTCACCTATAAACTATTTACTGAGCACTTACTTTGTTTTGGCACTTGACTGCCTCAAGTAGATCCTATTTAGCAGGTGAAGACGGACAATTTGCAAATTTTACAAAACAAAATGTGATTAGAATTACAATGGAAATCTGTAGACGGTGCTCTGAGAACATCATAGCTGGGGGTGGAAGGGGAGGGCTCAGGGTAGAGTTGATCTTTTCTTTTTTAAAAAATAAATTTATTTATTTATTTATTTTTGGCTGAGTTGGGTCTTTTTTGTTGCGTGCGGGCTTTCTCTAGTTGTGGCGAGCGGGGGCTACTCTTCGTTGAGGTGCGCGGGCTTCTCATTGCAGTGGCTTCTCTTTTTGCGGAGCAGAGGCTCTGAGCACACAGGCTTCAGTAGTTGCAGTGTATGGGCTCAGTAGTTGTGGCTCGTGGGCTCTAGAGCGCAGGCTCAGTAGTTGTGGCGCAGGGGCTTAGTTGATCCGCGGCATGTGGGATCTTCCCGGACCACGGCTCGAATCTGTGTCCCCTGCATTGGCAGGCGGATTCTTAACCACTGCGCCACCAGGGAAGTCCCTTTGATCTTATTCTTTTTTTTTTTTTTTTTTTTTTCCGTACGCGGGCCTCTCACTGTTGTGGCCCCTCCCGTTGCGGAGCATAGGCTCCGGACGCGCAGGCTCAGCAGCCATGGCTCACGGGCCCAGCTGCTCCACGGCATGTGGGATCTTCCCGGACCGGGGCACGAACCCGTGTCCCCTGCATTGGCAGGCGGACTCTCAACCACCGCGCCACCAGGGAAGCCCCTGATCTTATTCTTGAAGGAATATATTTTCTCCACTTCAGAAATGAATTCATGTATATAATGTTAAATATGGAAATGTCAGTTATTTCAAGGCAGAGCCTCTGGGTAATGACTGCTTCTGCCCTTTTTATAGTACACAAGAAAGATGGAAAAACATTCTCTGCAGTGAGAATGGGCACACCAATTAATGAAGTATGACCAAAGGACAGTCCCTAAGTCATCTCCCAAATAACTTTGGGGCCTTTGAGAATCTTGAGAAAACTTCAGAAGAACTGAGGCTGTCAAACACCACTGTCTCTCTGAAACCTGCATTTTTTCCCACCCCAACAGAAACTTTCTCCTTCCTGCAAACTCCCAGATCATAGTAGATAAAAGCATTGACTTCATTCAGTGCCCTTGGTATCAAATTCTAGCCCTAGCTCTTACTCCTAGCCATGTTATCTTAGAAAAGGAGCTTTCCCTAAGTTTCAGCTGTCAAGGGACATTACTGAAAGTGAGCAAAATAAATATGCATAGATTAGAGCAATTTGTTTTACCTACTTACTTTACCAAATTCTACCTTATTTTAAAGTACTTACTTTTGAAAGTATCTTAGAATCTTTAATGGACTGTAAGATTGTTCAATGAAAGGAACCATGACTTGGAATTTTTTTGTTTCTCATGGTACGAAAACAGCACTTGTAAAAATATTTATCATTTAAATTGGTTTCTTGGACACATTTACTTAGCTCATATATACGTATGTGCTATATGGTAGAGAAGTGTTATGAAAGCATGGAAAACATGGAGATTTGGGAGAGTGCAGAGCCTATGCAGGAAAAATTACTCTTCTTACAATTCCCCTTCAACACCTCTAATTGCGTCTTAAAGGAAGTCTCAGTTTGACCGTAGAGTGTATTATCTTCTAACACGTGTTAAATCTGCTTTTCAAGAAAAGGGAGAGCTGGCTTCATGCTCAAAGCCACCAGCAAGCATGTATCCATTTATAATTAGAAATATGTTCACTGTACTTATTTTTATGGTTTCCTTCTATTTCTGGCAAGTTATACTGGTTTCTATTTATTTAAAATATATTTTTAAGTAAGTGTAGGGAGATAATAAATATGGCATGTGAATTACTTAAGTTTAAGAAAAAGTAACTTAACAGATAATACAGTTCAACCTATTATTCATAGATTGGAAGCCAAGGTACAATAAGGATAAGTAACTTGCTCTGGTTACAAAACGTATACTGACAAAGCTGGGACTAACATAAGCATCTTGATACTACTAGCGTCCAGTGCCTGATGCCCCTTTGATAAAAGAAAGTGACCCTCAATTAATATTTGATGATTGACTGTCTTCTCTAAGCCAATTACTTCTTTCATCCTGAATAATGCCAATGTTCATGGATATGAAAGTGAATCAATAAAAACTCAAAGTATAAGGGGGCATGCAATCAGGAGCCAAGAACTACAACTAAGAGAGACAAGAGGTCACAAAAATGAACTTTACAACATCAAGCAATGTATCAGATACATAAAGCTAATAAATCTGCATGCATGTGGTGGCACTCTGTGGGATTCAGGTCACATCTTCAATGAAGTGCTAGTGTGCCAAACATATTTTTCCAAAAGCCACAAATCTGGCCTAGAATGTGGAAGGAGCTTCTAGTAAACACACACCTATAGTTTATATAAGGAAGGAAATCTTCTATTAATGCAGCCAAAATTCATCCTTCCATGTAAAGAGACACTGAAATTCATGAATAAAGGGTGTCTTGAGATACATGAGAAACTAAGGACAGGCCTAAAGGCCTTTGGGCAGAGGGGAAACAGGATGGCATGGATACATTTTATTGTTTAGCTTTGTATACATTTTGATCTTTGAACCTACTGAATGTATTACATATTTAAGAAATAAAACTCCCCCCACAAAATGCCTTGACCATTTGGTATTCAGTGTCTAAGAGACTCTGGACCATTAAAAAAAATTACTTCTTTACAAGAATATTTAAATAAATCTAGAGTCTACTTTTTTGTTAAATTAAGTTTTCACAGTTATTTTACAAAATACAATTAAATGTATTTTAGTTAGCAGATGTCCTTCACAAAACTTGCCATTATTTTGAAACTGAGATAATTTTAGAAGCATAATAAAAAAGCCTCCACTCTGAATTTCTTCATAACTATGTAATGAGTTTTAAATTTTGAATGGCATAAGGCAGTTTCTGAATGTTGTTAATTCAGTTCCACTGCATGTTTCTCCTACTTGCAAATAGCTTCAAATTTGCATATAACCATTGTGTGTACATTTCAAATATGAAAGCTGGAATCATAGATTGCAGATTACAAAAGAACAGAAAAACATTCTTTACATGGACTTTTGATTTCTCACATTGGCACCGTGGTAACCATTAGACATTACTTGTCATGAAAAAAAAAAGCAATGATTAATTATCATTCCTAAGTTTTACATGATCTATAGATACTTACCTTGTAAATCTAATGCTACCACCGCAGTATCATCTTCTAATCCTTCAATCACCTCACACTTGTATCTCCCATAATCCTCCAGGGTCAGGTCTGTGATCACCAGAGAAGCATCATTATCACTGCCTCCTTTCAGAAACACTCTTCCCTGGTAGCCTCCATAGGTTTTCTTGTGGTATCCCATGGAAACAAAAACATCCACTTCCTTGAGGTAATCTGAAGTTAGCTTGGTCCACTTAATTCGGATTTTGTGGGTTCCTGAGCCAAGTGCTGTAGGGTCTCGGTAAAATTTACATGGCAGTGTAATATTGCCACCTCTGTGTGAGAACACCTTGGCTTGTTCTGCTTCCACGAGTAGACGGGGGCCATTTTCTGCTATAATTGAAAACAGAGAAAAAAAGGAAAGAACCATTAATATGCTTTTAGACTTTTTTATAATATGAAATATACTACCTACACAGGGTATCTGACAAAGAGTAGCATTGGCAATAAGCTTCTCTGCATTGTTGAGCAGTGATCTTTGAGCCACATAGAAAGGTACCTTTAGTAACTAGAGGGCATCTACAAGGTAGTCATGTCTTTTAAGCTACTGAAAAAAGGAAGGATGTACATTATAATCAATTAGAAACATTGGCTATAATACTCTATAGTCATCTGAAGTTTGAAGATGTCATCATAAATTCTATTTATTTTTCTTCTACAGTTAAATATCAAAAACGTAGAAACAAGACCAAGAGAAGTGACAGGGAACCATAACTATTTCATCAATATAAACCCAAAACATTCAAGCTAGGTAAATTGATCTCTCCCCAGCTGAGCTTTCTAATACGGTAAGTCTGTATTGTATTTCTAGGAAAAGTATACGGCAACATGATTAACTTTCATTGTACTGTTCTGGCCAAAGAATTAGAATGTCCTCCCATCTCTGGCTTCAGTTCAAATATACACCTGCGATATGCCGTTCTGGAGCATTTCAAGCAACATGCATGTATTATTTTCACACAAAGGCCAGACATCAGAAAGGTATTTTTAGTGAGTGCTTTTTAAAAAACTCCAGATTTTGAAATATATTCCTCAAACCTTGGGTGTTAAAAGTGTATCCAAAGTTATATTTATTTTCTAATTAACCAGATAATTATGTTTCTTTATTCCCTTAAATCTCCTTCTACACCCCCCCCCCCCCCCCCCCCCCCTACCCCTGCTTTCTACTGTATCCTGGTTTACAGAATCCTCTCGCTTTGCTTCTGCCTTGCCACGCCTCGCCCTTTTGCTTCCCTCCTCCCTCCTCCAAGGACTTTACTGCCTTCCTGGGAGCACCATGATATTCCTAGCCTGCCAAGTCAGCTCGGCCGCAGGCCTCTGGAGAGCCAGCTGTTATTTTCAGATCTTGGCTTTCTGTGGGGTTTCCCCTGGTTCGCTCGTTGCGCTTTTGACCTTGACAAGGTCTCTTGAGGGTGTGCAAGCTTTGAAAATGAGAAAGCGATATAAGAATTCCTGGACACACATACCTCATCCACACACAGCTCTCAAAGGCTGCCAAAGCTGTCTTTCAAGCAGCCCTTCCTGCTTTAGGCTGGAGGTTCTGAATAAACCTTGGTCACAAATCGTTAACGATAGTACACAGGTCGTCAGGAGGAGTAGCAAGTCATCTCCAGACAAACCTCAAATCTTAGTTATTTAATGGCGCATGTAGGATTCAGATTTTAAAATAAAGGGTCCAAGAATAGACAGTGGTTATATTTTTATCATAGAGCAATCAAAATTCATATTAAAAAATGAACATATTTATGTCAGCCCCAGTCCTCTGAAACTGAACAGTTGAACCACTTTTAAAGCCATCAGTGCCCCTACTTTGAATAGATCATAAACTGAGAGGATAATGGCCTAAGTAAAATGAATCACAAATCCAGCTCATTAAGCATTTCCTTTAGATTCTCTTCTTTATCTTCTTATTTAGGCCCATAGAATCATAAGACATAAAAGGTAAATGTATCCAACTCTACCCTATGTAGAATATTCCCCCTGCAATATCCCCAGGGACTGCATCCATGTTCTACCTAAATATTTGTAGTATCTTCTTTCTGGGAGGAGGAAAAGGTGCTGTTTAATAAGTCTGCTCAGCAATGCCTGAGGCCCTAGGGAACATGGATCTACCCACTACCTTGGGAGGATGCCTGAAGCTGGGCCTTCCCATGCTGGGACTTGAGTTTAGACAAGACATGAGGCCTTCAGAAAGTTGCAGTTTCATGATTCTCTCAAGCTTTTTACTTTAAAGTCAAAACTAATGCCCAGATGCACTGGGCTAAAGGGGAGTTACAGTAGTTAGGAACATGGGCTTTGATGTGTCAGAGACCTTGTTCTAACCTCACCTCTTCAAGTTGCTAGCTCTGAATCCTTGAGCAAGGTGTGCAAGCCCTAAGCCCCAATTTCCTTACATGTGAACTAGGGAAAGTAATGTCTACTATGCATAGTTGACCTAATAGGCACATAAAGCACTTAAAATAATGGCTGACCCAAACTGTTCCTACTGCATAGTTTTCCCCCTGTATTTCTCCTATATGATACTGCCTAATATTGAGCATAATTTTGACATATATTAACCTTCCATGGTTCCACTTACTTATAAAGTTTTTAACCATGTGGAGTAAAATAATACCTACAATGTGTTATATAGGAAACTTGGAAATTATTGTGTGGTTTAGCATAATCATAAGGTATTCCAGAATGAACACAAGGCCTGAGTGTTTTATAAATTAAAGAGTTAAAGCACAGATCAAAAGTCTTATACAAGAGACTGAAATTTCTAATTTTTTTCTGAGGTTAACTGTAAATCGTCTTGTAGTATTTTAGAAGTATAAGCTTCTGATTTTTTTTTAGGTACTATTTACTTATACTCTAGCATTCTGCATAGATGATGACTTACGTGGTATAATGTTGAGACCTAAGCAGACACCAAAAATCCATTGGCTTCCCACAAAATAATTTTTCTAACAAGTCTGCTAGAATGTATAAATTTCCACCATTCTTATTTTTGGGGCAACTGGGGTGTTGAGGTAGTAGATGCCACGAGGCCCTGGCTGAAATTCAAAGAACCCTAAGAAAGTTGGGTAATGTGTAACACTTTGAGTGACTGAGGGCCAGTAACGTTCATTAACCTAAGTCCCCAACATGGCCTTTAGAACAATGTGTTTTATTAGCTTGTTTGCTTCTAGAAGCTCAACACTGCAGATTACACAGCATTGAGCATTGCTGGCGGGAGTGGCCTGTTGCAGAGCAGGTAAGATGTAGGAAAGAGCACTGGCCAGTGAGTCAGGAGCCCTGGGCTCTGTTGCAGGCTCTAGCAGGGCTTAGCTGTTTGAGTGACAGGTCTACATCATGAGAACATTGAGCTTAAGATTCGTATCTGGCTCCCTATGGCAGGTTGTCATGATAGGGATCAGCCAGGAAACACACTAAGAGGGAGAGGGTAGAGGGCTGGAACAAAGGGAGCCTAAAATGCTGATGGCAAACTTTGCACAGTCTTGTCTAGAGTAATCTGATCATTGGGTTAAAAATGTGGATTGGTTTGAAATTAATGTTTAAGTCAAAACTGTTCAATATACAGGGCAGTTGTAAAGCAAATCAAAAGATAAAAATAAACCTTGATCATCAGAATGAGTATTGCTTATCCTTTTTTTTTTTTTTTTTTTTAAATATTAACTAGGGAAAACCAAGCAGCATACATGTGCTCATTTTAGGGGGGCTGAATTTTTTAAAAGTTCAGTCTGTAAGTTACAGGAATTTCATATTTTTATTAGTGAGTGTCAGTGACAGTGATGAAAGATTTGATGGCCTTCATAGACCACAGTTGTCTCCAGGGGAAACAGCAGGGCTTCATTATTATTTTACAGTCTGCTGTGAAATCCAGAGGACATCATTCAGTTTCACCAAATGATGAAAGCAATGGCATGACCGAAAAGCTGATCGTTGTATCACTCTGTAATTTAGATGAAATCTTTTAAACAATAGGACAAAAACAATTTAGAAGTATGGTATTGGACTATTACCTATTGTTCTTAGTTCTATTAAAAGTTTAAACATTTGGGGGGGGGCGGCAGTTCATTGCCAAAGAAATAGAGGTAACAGAAAGAAAAAAAAAGAAAAAGGTGTTATGGGTCAAAGTTTGTCTTTTAAAAATAAATAACTTTTTGGATTGTACAAAATAACCAGTCTTGGTGTTGGTTACTTTCTCACTGGTGTATAATGAAGGAGCCTCCAGACTTTTGGATTTCCTAGACCAATAAAATGTAAAAAGAACCCAAACAAACAAAACTGAGGAACATATTTAAGATGGTTAAACAAAGACAAAAAAATACTCCCCTCCCAAGAAAAAATTCTACCACCATCATTTGATTTCTTTATTGTGGTAAAATACACATAACATAAAATTTGCCATTTTAACCATTTTTAAGTGTGTGATTCAGTGGCATTAATTACTTTCACATTGTTGTGCAACTGAGGCAGGAGATAGATGGGCCACAGGCTGAGCAGCTGGAGTTTGTCCCCTCTGGAGAGATACTTCAAGATGAAGATAACAGCGGGAGCGAGGAGAAGCTGAGCCTGCCCAGGTAAGAGGTACAGAGACCACATATTTTTCATTCTTGAGGTCAGGGAGACCTCCCCGACTACACCTGTGCAGAAAGGCTCCTTGGGTCAAAAAGGGAGGGAGTGCCACCCCATAGTAGGTGATGTCAACCTACCCATAGGCCTCTTCGCTAGAATCCATCCTGGCTAAGAGATGTGCACGCATACAGGGGAGGACCCTGAGACAAACCAAAGATGGACTCAGAACCAGGCAAAGCAAGATTGGCCAGAGGAAACCCAGAAGAAATGCCCCATGTAAGTGATTCAAACTACAACGAGGGCGCGAGTCTCTCTCTGAGTCCTTCAAGTGTGTGTGTGTGTCTATTCACACATATTCTTTTTCTTCCTAATAAACACTTTACTTGTTTCTCTACTTTCCGCCTCTTCGTGGAAGTTCATTTCTACAAAGCCGACGGGCCAGGGGCCTTGTCACTGGCCACTGGCCTTGGTGGTCTAGTGGCAAGGATTCCCCGTCCTCGCTGCCTTGGCCTGACTTCAGTCTCTGGCCGGGGACCTGAAATCCTGCTTCAAGCTGCTGCAGGCCGAGGCCATCTGCGATCACAACCACCATCACCATCTATTTCCAAAACTTTTTCATCACTCCAAATGAAAAACTAATTCCTCCCTGACATTCCAAACGAGTAGGCGGACACTCAAGCACCAGCTCCACGATGAGTCATTTGAAAATGCTGCACGAGGTTTTAAAGATAGTTCCTTATTTTTGTGGCATCTGTTATCACTTTGGTGGGTTGAGATGTGTAAGACTAACACTTTGGAAGCTGTTACTTCCTTTAGGGTAGCCAACCTGCCCGATGATGAGCAACCAGGCTGGATGTGTATCCTTCTCGTTGTGCTTACCACAGTCTACTGAAAACAGTCACTCTGTCTCCCTAGTCCACGTCTTGTTATATTGTTCCTCCAGCATCAATATAGTGCCTGGCATGTGATAAGTGTCTGTGACTGAAATAGACGAATGCCTCCCAGAGGCTGTGCTCAGCTATGGCAGTAGACATAGACCCCGGCCCTTGCTTTATACCATATTGCTCTAAAATGAAAACACTTTATAAAAACAGGTAAAGATACATATTAAAGACACAATATTTAAAAAGAACATAATTTAGACATTGGTCTCTCATCTTACACATTACATTTGAGTAGGATACATAATTTAGGAAAAAATTATCTTACTCATTAATCTTTAACTGTTTATAATTACAGTCAGCCCTCTGTATCTGTGTGTGCCTCATTTGGGATTCAACCAATCAGAGATGGAAAATATTTGAAAACAACATTCCAGAAAGCTCTGAAAAGCAAAACTTCAGTTTGCTTCTTGCCTAAGTATTTACAGCTATTTACATAGCAACATTTACATTGTTTTAGGTATTATAAGGGATGATGCCTGTAGGCTAGGTGCAAATACTGCAACATTTTATACAGGGGACTTGAGCATCTGAGGATTCTGGTATTGGAGTTGAGTCTTGGAACGAATCTCCAGTGGACACTGAGGGGCGACTGTGTTTTGTTTCCTTCAGACTGGAGTAAATCCCATTGTTCCCGGTGTTGCTCACTGGGAGCCAGAAGCTCCCGTCAGTGGTCTTGACTCTGCTGTGTCTTGTCAGCTTTGCATCAGAGATGTTCACAAGGACCCTCCCCTCTGCCCCTCTCTCTCTCCATCTAGTCTTTACTGTCCTTTCAGAGGGCTTTTCATTTATCAGAGACAGAGCTTTAGTTTCTTGCCCAGCTGTTCCTCAATGTAAAGACTCTGAGTCTCTCCTCTATGACTCAGCACTTCAGGAAGGGTGACCTGAAGAGGGCAGGAAAGAAGCTTTAAGGAGGATCCATGGCTGCCCTCTGCCCTCTACTACTTGACTTGGGTTTGAAATCCTGTTGTATTTATCCCTGGCCCATCTTTGCTTTTACCTGGAGTTCAAATGCTGACCTGAAGACATATAAGAATATGTGTGCTTCTTACCATTTGTGTAACTTGGAAAGAAATATGTATACTTACATAAACTATATCTGAAGGAATCACTAGAAACCCATGAAACTAATAACCATGCTAGCCTGTGGAAAGAAAAGGTAGATGTCTGGGTCGAGAGCTCCTGGGCTATTTTCACTGTGTAAACTCCCATATTTAAAAATTTTTGAACTGTGTGCACGTATCACCTGTGCACGCCCTAAGTAGAAATGGAATAAAAATATTTAAAATGGTTGAAAAAAATTAACAAAAAACTTAATTGACAAAGATAAACAAAAAACTTTCCCTAAAGTGTCTCTAGAAATACACACAAGAAGCTGGTAGAAGAAGCTTGTAGCCAGAATTGCAGTATATTGTTATAATTGCAAGATTATATTTCTGGAGAAGACCTATGGCTCTGTTAATAATAATAATGTTATGTTTAAACAGGTCTTCAAAACGTGAAAATTTTACCTCGTTTTTTCAATTCCTTTAAGATACCACCGACAAAGGTACTGACTGTCTTCTAGTTTTGACTATAAAGGAAGAGTCCAAAGCTGAAAATAAGGTAAGTGAAGATTGCTCTTTGCTGTAAAGTGATTACTGCTGTTTCTCACCCTCTGTGACCCTGTCTTTTGGCCTCACAGGCTACAGGAACATACTCCTCCCAACACCCCTCCACCCTCTGCCGGGGCCTACCTGCTCTCTAAACACTGTATAGTCATTGTGCCCTGCTTGTTCCTATCAATCTACAGCTGAACCAGATTACTAGAATTGTGTTTCCAGTTTCCTTAAATGGTATATGACCTGCATTATCTGATGTGATGTGCTGTGGAGCATTCCCTTAGGTATTGACCACATCCAGCTTCCTTCCTGTATGGTCAGACCACTCAAGATGGCTGTTCTCTTGCTTTCTGTACATCCCCTGCTCGACCAGTGCCTGCTTCATGTACTCCCTACTCTCATGACTCACCTTCCTACACAGTTGCCCCAGGCCCCAGCTAATCATTATTCTAGCTTTAGATCAGAACGTCTCCACCACGATAGCTTATCAAAGGGGAGATGAGGGGTGTGTTCCTCTTCTGGTTTCCCTGGTAACTGATGAACCAACCTGACATCATTTCCCCCTAAAAATGGTAACCTCCCCTCTCCCTGGGGAGCTAAGACTGCAGCCAGGTCCTGCCTGCCCTCTGCCACACACAGTGGGGTGTCGCTCCAGGACCTTGCTTCAGACGTGTAAGCTCCCCAATCCATTAAACTGTTGATGTCTCTGTTGCTGACTCTGGGCTCTTTCTTCAGTCTTGAAACTGGGCAGGTACAGGGCTTGTAGGCCTGTGGGGTGCAGCCCAACACTTGCCTTAGAGCTAAATTGATTCTGTGATGGGAGACAGCCCAACACCAACATATAGTGTTGTTTCGGGTGATGTTGATCATGAATGTGTACCATGTTATTATATCCAAGTTTCATAGTAAAAAATAAGGATAAGTGCTATCACTATTTTAGAGCCTGAAGGTTTTTTCAGGGACAGTGGAAACTTTTCTCCCCAGAGGATACTTTAGACAGATCTTTGCCATATAAAAGGTGAGCTTCTTTGCAGGAAATGGGCATCAAGAGCCTCCAAGTAGTTCTAGGGCGTCCATTGAACATAGTTCAAAAATCTGTGTTCTGAGACGTAAACCTGAAACTGGGTTACTATCTTGAAAACTATTGTCTCTTTTTAATTCCTTTTTCTTCATCTTTTTCAACCAGAAAGAAGTAAAGTGTGAAGAAGGTGTTTAGCTCTGTTCTACTAAATTCTTTGTGGCTTTTGTCTTTCCACATTCATTATTGTTTCATCTATTTTCGCAGCAGCTATAGTTTATTGGTTAAGCGTGTGGACTGTGCCTCTTACCTGGTGTCACCTAACCTTTATGTGCTCAGTTTTCTCATCCGTAAAATGGAGTTCAGCCACCTTCTTTGCAGGGTTCTTGTGAGGGTTAAAGGACGTGATACGCTGAGAGCTTAGCCTAGTGCCTGGTACCCTGAGTGCCCAGTAAATGTTGGCTGTTACTAGCAAACATTTACTGAGTGTCCAAAGTGTGCCGGGTATGCAAACCAGCTTCTGTCATCGACATTTTCTTCTTTCCTGTGCTCTTTCAGAAGACAGTTCCTAGAAAGTACTGATTCCTGAAAACTCGCATCTCATCACTGATGATGATTTTCCTAATCTAGTGGTTCTTAGTAGAATAGGAGCTCATTTCAGGACCACCACCTTAAAGCCTTTTCAAAAAAAACCCTGTGTCTAATCCAGCTTCTTCCTGCTTCCTCCTCACTTTCCTTGGGGGTTCCAGTAAGTCTTCGGGGGCTTCCCTGGTGGCGCAGTGGTTGAGAGTCCGCCTGCCGATGCAGGGGACACGGGTTCGTGCCCCGGTCCGGGAAGATCCCACATGCCGCGGAGTGGCTGGGCCCGTGAGCCATGGCCGCTGAGCCTGTGCGTCCAGAGCCTGTGCTCCGCAATGGGAGAGGCCACAACAGTGAGAGGCCTGTGTACCGCAAAAAAAAAAAAAAAAAAAGAAAGTCTTCGTTTGGGTGTAGAGGTGTAGGGTGTATTGGTAGCTGTCACCCCACCTTGCTCCTTGAACTGCTCTCCAGAATCACTATGGTGGCCTGAGGAAAAGTTTCTCCAAGGCTTGAGACCAAATCTTTTTTTCATAGTGATTTGATTTCTTCTGGAACATAATTATATCAGTTGAATGGAATAAAATGGGAGCCGTTTTTACCCACTGCTTCACTCAGAAGTTTTTCAGAGAAGGCTTAGATGGAGGCTGTATGGTTCCTGGTGGGTCAGGAGCAGAGGAATCAGCCTGCCTGAGTTTGAATATCAGCTTTACCACTTAACAGCCATACGACCTGGGGCAAGCTACAGACCCTCTCTCAGCCTCAGTGAGGATAACCACCTTTATACAGTGTGGTGGTGAGGGCTAAATGACATGACCTAGGTAATGAAGTTTCTATTGTGTATCACACATAGTAAGTGGTTTTAAATGCTAATGTTTATTTATCAGTATTATTGCCATTGGTTAAGTCCAATATAACTGGTCCCCAAACTTGAGACAGTCATACTAGCTTTGTCAACTCGGAGTTGTCTGCTCTTGCTAATAATTTTCAGAATTTAAATTTATGCATGTTATCAAAGATTTGTGAGTAAAGAAATAGCATTTGATTTCTATTATTTTAGTCTGAGAAAAAAAATATCACAGATGTAGAGAAATTAAGGAATACATTATAAGAAAATAAAATTTGAATGTTTTACTAATATAGTAAATGACAATCTTTGAAGAATCATACTTTCCAGGACTGTAATACAGACTTCTTTCAAAGGGTGTGGAGAAACTGAAACGTTAGCATGCGTCATTCTTCTTCATTAGGCTGTAATTAACCACACAGTCCCTAATTATTAGAAATGTGTTTTTATGTGGTAGAGGGCTCGGATCTACTTGTCTCTGCTCAGACCATTTCCTCGTTGTGGTAAAACGTAAGGTCAAGTTATCCATAATTTGCAGAAAGGACACTGTTGGTTTTATACATTGGTATGGTTAGTGTCTTCACTTAGTTTGAAAGATATCAAGATAGTACTATCCAGAGTCAGTTCTGGAGGCAAAAGGGAACTTTTGATTCTTAATCAACAATCATGAATTGATAGCCTATAACGTGTCAAGTATTAAGTGTAGTGCTGAAACAAAATGAAAGGTAAGTCGAACACAAAAGCCCAGGTGGGCAAGGCTGAGTGAACATGAAGGGAGCACCACGGTCTTGAGAACACAAGGAGTGAAAGGGACTGTACCATTGCTGGGTGCACGCATTCCATGCTCACGGGGAGCAGGTACTCGTTCCCACTGATGTTGTCCAATGGGAATGCAGGCTGAAAAGCAGCAGGTCTTTGGATTTTTCAACAGATGCTAGAAATACACTTTTTTTTTTTTGGCTGCACCTTGTGGCCTGTGGGATCCCACTTCCCCAACCAGGGATCAAACCTCTGCCCTTACGCTCTTGGCAGTGAAAGCACAGAGTCCTAACCACTGGACCACCAGGGAATTCCCTAGAAATGCACATTTTAATGTGAATATCTCCTATTTTTAAATACTTGCAATTAATTTAGATTTTTTTAAAAAGTTACCTGGGAAAAAAAAATTACCACATATCAGCGATCAAGATTTAGACTCTGGGAAGTGAATATGTGACCTTTGAATCCTCCTTTATCCCACCTGTTGATGCTGAGGGTTTCTGAATTTCAGACCCGGGCGATCTCCTTGTCTCTGCTTGCATTTCCTCCTTCTCCTGTGATCTCATCTAGTCCCATGGCTATAAATGTTGATGTGCTGGTGATTCCAAAACTTTCTAGCAGTGTACTTTTTCCTGAGCTCCGAACTAGTAAATCCAATGACCTGCTGCTCATATACTGGATGCCAAACAAATAACTTTGAGTCCTCCTGTCCTGCCCAGACTTGTTCTTCTCCCAATCTTCCTCAGTTCATTTTATGCCTCCGTCATCTGTCCATTTGTTCAAGCCAAAATCTAGCAGGTGTGTTTGATATGCCCCTTTCCCTTAATCCCTGCGTCTAGTCTGTCAGCAAGTGCTGCCATCTCTACCTCATTTTTTTTTTTTCTTCTCCAAATTGGTTCATCTCCGTCCATCTCCACTGCTACCATCGTGGGCCACACCACCATGATTTCTCACCTAAACTACCTCAAGACCCTCCTAAAGGTCTCCTCACTTTTACTCTTGACCCACCATAATCCAGTAGTCACCTGGTCTTTTGTACATGTAAATCATATTACATCATCCCTTTGCTCAAAACCTTTTAGCCATTTTCAAGCACTTTTAGAATAAAATCTGAACTCTGTACTCTGAACCAAATAAAAAGTACGATGGTCTCACTCATGCCTCCTCTTCCAGTCTCATCTTAAACCACACCCTCTCCACTGCCAGGCTGTAGTCCCTTTAGCTTCTCTCTGGTTTGAAAATACCATGTTTATTCCCATCTCAGAGAATTTGCACTTCCCATTCTTTCTACCTGGAATGCTCTGTCCCTGGGTTTTGAAGTGACAGGCTTCTGCTCACTATTCAGAGCTCAGCCTACAGAGCCCTTCCTAATTCCCCTCTATGGGGTTCATCCTACAGCCCCCTAGGGGCTCTCTCACAAGATTTTCCCCCTTAAAAACACTTTTATATTTATTGTTCATTTGTTTTTATTTATTCAATTACATATGCAAGCCAAATAAATAGTTATAAGAAAAGAGGCCAAAGCTTGGTTTTGGAGCACACTTTGATTTTAATATATTATGGGCAGCCTATAAATAACTGTTATATCATACATCTTTTAAAATAAGATATTCCGTTTACATGGAAACATCTCTATGAAGTATTAACGTCCAATCAGCTTTTCAGTGTTTTAAGCTAATTAAGACCCTTCGTTAATGATTGTGTGATAAAAAAGGCAAAGTGAGAACATAAAATAATCATATGTAAATTCTGGAGATTTAAAACCTTTCAGTATAATTTATGACAGTTTTCAAGAGAAAATAAGAATTGTTCATAACCCACATTATTCTAGGGAAGAAAACTTTAGAATTTTCCTCTCTATTCTTGAAAAAAGCAAAAAACAAAAAAGGAAAAAACCCTTGTGTGAGTGTTCATTATTTTTTACTAGCAATATTATTGGTCACAGATAATCATAAATCCATTGTGAAAAAATGTAGCCATATAACTAAGAAAATAAAAACTGTATGTAATACATACTGTAGTTTATAAGGAAACCTGTCTTTAACTTACATGCCTTTCACCTGTTTCATCTGTGCCTTTCCCTACCATTCAGTAACGCTGAGCCAATCGGACAAACATCATTTCCAATGCTTTCCAGGAACAAGGCAAAGCAAGGAAGCAAACAAACACCACTTCAAATAGAATCCTCTAGAAGTGGAAATCTCCTCACTTCAAGGATATGTTTTCAGTGGTGTTTCTATTTTAAATTTACGACCTCTCTTTAGAAACAAGAGACGACTCTCCCTTCTTTCCACCCCCTTCACCTAATCTGAACCCTTGACTGTAGTAAATGCTCCCTGTTCTAACTTGTTTGTTAATTTTGTACTCGATGGACTATGGTCTTTCTGTGTTTTTATCCTTAATGTCCTTGTCTTGTTTGAGTGGACAGTGTGTGGGAAAGGTAGGTAGAATTCTTGTTTAACTTAATATTCTTTAGTACATTTCACAGCATAATCCTTGAGTATGTAAAAACATACTACTCAGAGCTTATACATGTGGTAATTAGTTATCGAGTAAGCACTCAAGTCAAGCAACCAAGGTGTTTAATTAAAAGAAGATTAAAATGGCTCCAATTTGTACTGACTACTTGATAATCATTTTTGAGAACATATGTAGTGTTGCTACTACATTGTAGCAATACAAAATACACAAAATGTTTTTGAAGTGATTTGTATAGAACTTTTAGATTTCTTATGCTTTCAGTGTCTTCATTTTGAAATAAAAATATTTCTGTAACAAAGATCCCCTCCCACCCCCTATTTTCACTTTGATACCTCTTAATTAAATATTTTAACTTAGCACTTTGGTAGATTTTTGTACTCCAAAATACATTCCTAAAAGAGTAGTTTCCATTCTCCATTTAAAATAAAGAGCCAAAGCAATAAAGAAATCTAACTATTCTTTCTTGGTAGCTGAGAAAGTCAGAGAAATATAGCATGTTGAAATTACTTTAACATTAATCCATTCAGCTATAGGTCAGTGCTTTAGCTGAGTCAACACTGGTTCCAGCAAAGCTGCAACCAAAGAAAAAGGCTTCTCTATTTAATGGATTTTTCTGGGGGGAAAAAAAAAAGCTTTGGGAAAGTTTCCAAACAGTCATTGGCTTCCTGCATAATTTGCCAATTTCAGCACTCAGGATGGAACAGAGAACGCAATGGCTGTTAGTGTGAATTTGTTGCTACCTGAAAATATTATTAAATATAGGTTTTTATACCTGGAAATATTCTAAAATTCATTGTTTTAATAGATGCATTATAGAGTAACATAGAATTCAGCATTTTAGGCTACTCTACAACAAGTTTAGAAATATTCTTAAGGTGTATTTTATGGGTTTAAAAAGTGAGTATGAATACAAAATTCTAAATAGTAGGATATTTTTGTTTGGTAACTAATTATTCTTTTCTTCATATTTCAGCCTCTATATAACACTTATTTTATTGTTTTTTGTCATCTTTGTCGCCCCAATAATATTGTCATTAAGCTCATTGAGGAGATGGTTTGTTCTTCCATAGAGAATAACTCAGTATTTTGCACAAAGAAGGCCAATGTTTAGCAAATGCCCGAATGAGTAGATTATTTCAAAAGGACACACAAATGCACAGAAGACTGGGCAATGGGCTAGCAAATGCAAAGTTGCATTTCATTCCTTGCTTTTCCTATTTATAACCGTTGTGTATGTGTGTATAAATGTATAAACTATATGTGTGTGTGTGTGTACCTAGTGTACCAACTATATAGTTGAGGAAAATTATTGCCATGTTTGACTTATACCTATAATTTAAAGAAACTGCTTTATTGAATGGCAGTTATCACAGTTAGTAGTTCTATATTCATAGTAATGTCTGCCTTTCACTAGATCATAAGCTTGATGAAGACAAAGACTGTGAGTTTTGGTCATCATTCTATTCCCAATGCCTATTAAGGTGCTTACTGTAGATGACACATTTGTGCCCCCCCTCCCAAATTCATATGTTGAAACCTGATTCCCAGTGTGATGATATTTGGAGGTGCGGCCTTTGGAGGTGATTAGGTTATGAGGGTGGAGCCCTCATGAATGGAATTAGTGCCCTTATATAAGGGACCCAGGAGCGGTCCCTTGTCCCCTTCTGCCATGTGAGGACACAGAGAAAAGACAGCCATCTGTGAACTAGGAAGCCAGCTCTCACCAGACACCAAATGTGCCAGCACCATGATCTGGGACTTCCCAGCCTCCAGAACTGTGAGAAATCAATTTCTATTGTTGATAAGCCACCCAGTCTATGGTATTCTGTTATAGCAGGCCAAATAAGTGTATATATGTATGCGTGCAGTATTTTTACATATGTATGTATATGCCTATATACATTTTCCTTCTTCTCTTGGTTTTATTTACTGTATTTATATGGTGATATTCTGGTCAAATGATAAGGCTGTGTTTAAAGCAGTAGGTTCTTATTAACATATTTGGTTTCACATCCTATGGTAAGTTAAGAAGAGAGTTTAGAATTAGGATGTTGCTAATTTTTATAATTTCATGATGAAACTCTCTAATATTTTATAGCTCGTAATTTCTAGATAGTATTATTAACAGTGTATGCATTTAGCCAAATGCAGTTTGGAAAACATAGTTGATATTCATGGATTTTGCATTTGTAGCTGCAGACAGTGTACTCTGCCTCGAAAAGAAAAAAATAAATTATAATTTAACTTTTAGTAAACAGACTCATGGAGTCTGAGTCCAGACAAGTTTTAAGTGGAAGAAAGAATGCTTTTCTAGCTCTCCCATTAAACTTTGGTTCTGTAGATGGTTTATGATCATCCATTATTAAAATCACTTCACTCCTTTTGATCCTCTCTGCACCACCAGATCCCAACTCTGCAGATATTACATAAGGAACACGATAGCATTGCAGTGACCAAATGTAAATCAAATACTCTTCAAAGCTTCGTGCACACATTAGGAGGATTGCTGCATCCTGCCTCTGGTGGATTCTCCTGGATTGTAAGACGCTATGCGCAGTGTGGGAGCGATAAAAAATGACCAAACAAAAATTGCTATAGAAACTCAGAATCCTCTTCCTTATCTGCTGCCTCTCATCGTACAAACTGTAAAGTTTCCTGAGATTTGGAAAGACTGACTAGGACTTGATTAGGAAAAGTTCCTAGATTTTGGCCCTGAATTTATTTAACAAATGTATTGATTACCTATACTATGTGCCCAGTATTAGTTTAGGTGACTGGGATACATCAGACAAAGATCCCTGCCCTCGTGGAGCTGATACATGTTCTTGTGGCAGAGATGGACACAAACAATTGCATAAAAATAAGGAAAGTAGATATCCAGAACTACAGAGAAAAGGAAAAGAAGATCAGAGGTAGATAGGGATGCCAGAGGAGGGGAAGAGCACAGTAGTCAGGGTGCATTCATTAAGAAGGTGAGGGCTTCCCTGTTGGCGCAGTGGTTGAGAGTCCGCCTGCCAATGCAGGGGATGCGGGTTCGTGCCCCAGTCCGGGAAGATCCCACATGCCGCGGAGAGGCCACAACAGTGAGAGGTGCGCGTACCGCAAAAAAAAAAAAAAAAAAAAAAGAAGGTGAAAAATGATCCCAGATTTGAAGAAGGGGGTTAGCCAAGAGAAACTTCTCCTCATCAGCCATGCAGCCTGGGCCAAGCAACATTTAAGTGCTGGGTCTTGATTTCCTCATTTATACAGTGGCGTATTGATCTCAATGATCTATATTAAAGTCCTTTTAAGTTCTTAAATTCTGTAAACTATGATCTACTTTATGCCAACATTACACAATGAAAGCAGTGATCTATTAATGTACATTAGGCCCACACAATGTGTCATGTGTTGCTAAATGCCATGGATGCCACAGGACTTGAGAAGTGCTCATTACAAGAGTGGTAATTTAGAAGTGTCTCATTGCACTCATTCATGTATTCAGCACATATATTAAGCACCTAGTATGTGCCAGGCACTACTGTATAGCTGGAGTGTTACAAAGCTGACAGTCTGATGCTAAGCTAGAATGGAAGAGTGGTTTGGGGCACAAGAAGGGGGAACCAACCACATTGAGTGGAGAGTGTCTACTTCTGCGAGGGATTCTAGATGTCCATTATTTTTGCCACCCACAGAGATGAACTTCTGACAACTCTTTCTTTAAAAAAATCTAATTGCTTTATCTTTTGAGAAAAGTAACCGTAAGTTTTACTTATTATAAAGAAGGGAACTGTTTTCATCTCTTAAGATTTCCTCTTATTATTCTTTTAAAAAATTTAATGTAGCTTATTTGTGTTCACCTACTAAGTATATTAAGGGGAATATTACTTAAGTTTGGAAAGCTTCATTTTCTACACGGAAAGTAAAAGTGATCAGATAATGTTTAATACCATTGGAGAAATTTAAAACTGGAATTAAGGAGGGCAAAGAAGGCAATTTATAAAATGTTTACTTCATTAGAACTAAGGTAATGATACGGTTCTGCTAGCAAATGAATTTGAAAAGCATGACCTTTTCCCACCAGTATTTGTGCTCCTTTTTCTATTTAAAAATCAGTTTTCCGTGACAGTGAAGAAATAATCAACATGGCGATAACAACTATCACCTACTGGTGCTTATTGTGTTCTGGGTACTAAGCACTTTTCCATATATTATCTAATTTAATTCTCACAAAGCTTTATAGAATAACAGTGATTATACCCAATTCTATACATGAGATAACTGAGACTTGAAGAGATTAAGTAAACTGCCCAAGGTCTAAAGCCAGTAACTGGGATTAGGGGAAAAACTCCTGAACTTGTCATCAGAAGACCTGCACTTGGAATGCCAGAGGCAGGAAACACTGGATCGCTGACATGGATAAGATCAGGCGGTTATGTATTCAGTATAACTATAATTGTTAATAGGCAAACGGTCATAAAATTTCTCTGCTGTCCATGTAAACGTCTTCGTAAAAGTTGTATTTTACAAAGTATATTCATCATCTGTGAACTTCTACTGGTAATTGAAAGTCTACAAAGAGTTTTTTTAGAACAGATCCAAATATTTTAAAAACTGTGCTTTTGTGTGATTTAGTACTCCATATAAAATTCTTCCTAATGAACTCAAGTTTCAAAGGATTGAGAAGTTGTTTGACTAGGCACATCATGAAATGAGGAGTATAATCCGTTAGTTGAGATTGTTATAGAGACAATGTCAACAGCAGTTATCTCTTCCTGTAGAAGTATTTGAGGAAATTACTATCCCCCACACTGCGAACAGTATATGATACAGAAGCTGATACCTTGATCGCAAATTTTTAGCAGACTCCATGGACAAGTGTAGTTTACTTTCTTATATAATCAAGTTGATTCAATAAAAAAATTAAAGGAAGTGAATTAGTACAAGTGCAATTTTATCTAAAGCTTTTCAATAGAAACACTTTGCCCAGGAATCTATACTTGCCATTTTTTCCCCTGGTATTCTGACTTTTTTTTTTTTAAGCCAGATTAAAAATTTTTTTTTGCCTATATCTCTATAGAATCTCCCACAACTAGATAAGGAGGAAGCCTTCAGAAAAAATAATTAGGTAACTCTTATGCATAAGAGTTAAGAACGTGCTAACAAAGTGTTCAGCATCTTTATCAAGGCAGCCAAGGAGAATTTGAGGGTTATGTGCATTATTCCCCTGGTATTATTTAAGCCTGGGAAACTTGAGGTACAAAAATAAAAAATTAATTACAAATGAGAGGTAGAAAAGGTGTTTTTGTAGTAACACGAAGTTTGAATAATTTTCTGTCACTGAGAGAAGCTCATACTGCTTATCAGTACAATTTGGGAATTTGAGATTCAGATTACTAATTTAATCATTTGATTGCAAAATTCTTATAAAATTTTATGAAGCCTTCAGCTCCCTTAAATTCCTTCTGGGCCATGTTTTTGTTTTGTTTTTGGAGGGCTGTGTTTGATAAATAAAAGTTTTAAATATGAGAAAATAATCCAGTATGGAAGTAATGAAGGTTATCTGCTTTAATGATTATCTGCTGTGCTATGGGTTTATTTTTGTGTTATAAAAGGCAACTGAAATTATGGCAGGCCATTTGGAAGTGTTTCTCTGAAGGGCTGAGAACATGAAAGTTCAATCTGAATGCTATAATAAAGTGAAAAGAAAACTTTTTGTTGGATAAAAACTAATGAGAACAGGTATTTGGAGCAATTTTTTAAAAAATTTCAACTATGGACATAGCATCATAATATTGACCCAAATCACATTTCAGTGTTAATTTCCACAAGCAAAATGTAGGCCTTGTAGTTGGTTTTTTGTTGTTGTTGTTGTAGTTTTATTACTTGAAAGCTCAGAGCAACTTTCTAAGAACATGAATTTACAATTAAAATGAAGTGGACTAGCAAGTCATTTTTTAAAAAATTGGATAGTGTAGGCAAATAATCTGGATAATTCTGATACCTTGTGTCAGCAATTCCTTTGCACTAAATTTCAACAGAGTATATGGGAATGGAAAGACTGGAGCAACAGAAGTTTTCCTTGCTGAGAAAACTTGAGTCTGACTTACAGGCTTCCTTCAGGAGTAACTTTTAAAATGTTAATATAGTTTTAAAATAATATTTTTATACTCTGCATGAAATTAGACTAAATGATTTATACATCAATAACAGGTATCTAGTCTAGTAATGGCTTGAAACCATTGCTAAAGGTTAATCCTCCATTGGATTTAAAACCTCTGTGACTTGATGTTAAAAGGATGTTCTCTCCCATCAGAAATCTCTATGTGTAAATATCTTAAGTCTCTGGGAAACAGCTTTGATTCTACTATATATAGTAAAGGAAACAGCTGAGTCAGCAGCTTGCATAGTAAAACTTATGATTATGTAATTCCTTTTTATGGTCCAACAGTGAAAATCGTAAAGCTGTTAGAAACAAAGAGAACTGAAAGAGAAATGCCTAAAATAGCTAGACTTTGTCAAATTCAGAATTCTATCTGGGTAGTTGTAATACATGCAGGAAAATACTTCCAGCCAGACCTACACTGTCATTTGACCTTCACAAGTCATACTTTTCAACAGTGGATGCGATTTTCTGAGACTACACTTTTGACCTTGAAGCTGTAACTTGATGTTTTATGTCTCTTAGCAAACTTATAATGCCTCTGGTCCCCAAACTGAGTTCATCTAAAATTCATACCATCATATGTTTAAACTGTTAAATCCTGTAATTCTTATTTTAATTATTCAGCATACAAGGGCAAAGAGAGAAGCTCCAGCTCCTTTAGTATTATATTTTTCTTATTGCATTGAAATGCAACATTGAAAGCTAAGTCTTATTGAAAGCTAAGTCTCTTAGCTTTCTTAACGCAGGATGTCCCTCATCTGAAGCTGGGGCTGAGGAAATAGCTGCATTGTACTGCAGCCTCAAATCCTGCTACAGCTCCCAGGCTTAGGATTCAGCTGAGCTGAAAAGAAATATGCAGGGCAATACATTGGTCTATGGGAACTAAAGCTTTACCGAAGGAGATTTTAATAGGGTAAGTTACTTTTTCCTGAACCTTAGCTTGTCTGACTTTATTTTCATGTTTTTCTTAATGATGATTCTAACAAAATGACCTTACATCTTAAGTTTTACTTCCTATTTCTCCCCCCCCCACCCCGCTTTTGCCTTGCCTCTAAACAAACTTTCTACCCTCCATTCTACTTAGAAGATAGCAACTGAAAAGCCTTGAACAATTGCATCAACTCCCTGCAGCTGGACATTCTTAAGCCAATCCACTTTAATTGTCCCCCGATTCTTAACTCTACTGTAATGCAATAGCATTCAAAAGCCAGGGAGCATGTTCACCAATTCGCTGAAAGGAAAAGTCAATGCAGCAGAACTAAAATTAAGAAACACTAACCAAGCATCTCAACTCTAAGTAACTTGAAATGATTTGACTTTCATAAGAGAAGCTGTGTTTTCTTACCTTGGATGTGAATAACTCTGTCATGATCTACAGTATAGTTGTCTGAATGATGATCGGCCCAGCAGATTGAAATCAGCACCAGAAGAAGTAGACTATTCATCTTTGTAGCCCAAAGAATCTTCTTCACTGTGAAAGCATCACATACAAAGAGGCTTGTGAGATTTGGAACCCTTTGGAGTGTTGCACTGCACAACTTATTACTGCCTTATCATCATAGAATGGGTCTGTAAAAATATTTAACCCGATGTGCTCAGAAAGTTACTGTAGCTGTCTTTGGGAGCTGAAGACTGCAGCTTTGAACAATTCCAATTTCTCTTATGTAGCCAGAGTCCAAACAGTGTTTAACTCTATCTTTGCAGAATTGTAAATCTAGAAATTTATTTAAAACAGTATAGTTTCGATGTAGAGAGTTATAGCAAGTTACAAAAAGACGTGGCAAGGATATAAACAGACTTTTCAAAAACGTTTAAACCTCTGAATTTGAAGTATAAGTTAATAACACAGTTTGATACAGCTACATATGAATATTTGTCATCAGGTTTAATTCGGAACTGAATCCATTCATTTTACATATGGCTTCCTAAGCAGGTTAGATTTGCTTGTTCTAAATAGAAAAGAGGACACACACAAAAATGCCTGATTAAACAGAAGCAGCACATTTGTTACAGACTCACCATCTTAAACACTGCTTGGGTCTATGGTGAATAGTTGAAAATTATAGACAAACTAGGTTAGAGTTGTGCATGCTACCAGTGCAGTCATCCTGATTGATTTTTCATTCATTTCTACCTAAAATGCTGACGCATCAACTTGGAGTGCCAGGTAGGGTCTCTGCAGTCAGCAGAGCTACGGCTGCAGGGACCGTTCCTGCCAGCCTCCCAGGGCAATTAAGCAAATAAAGAGCTGAAATAGACAGCCAGGCGCAGCTCTAGTCCTGAGTGAAAGAGGCTGAGCCATCGCCTGGCTGTCCTTTATTGCAAGACCGATTTGACAAAAAGGGACACAATCCCCCCAAAACTTCGTCATTCTAAGGACCAAAAAGTGATTCCAAATAATACAAACCAGACGACCTTTGCAGTATTTGCCAGGCAAGATTTTCAGTGTAGCTCCTCTTTTAATGTGGAAGCTGAGGCAGATATTAACAAGAGCTTTCTTTTTCTCTCATGCACACAGCAGCCTTAACAATACTTGGCTATTTTTGAGACTGAAATTGAACAGTAATGACTTCTCACACTAGTTTGTTTTTTCCAGGAAAGCCTGACTCCCTGGAATGCTTATTAAAGAGCTCTGAGTCTGTTCCTGGAGGTCCTTGCAGGCCAGCCTCTTCTCCAGAGCCTAATGCACTACTCACAGACGTCCCCCAAGTCTCTTGGGACAGCAGTACCCCTCTGCCTTCTCCCCTCTAAAAATCGGCATCGTTGTGATGCTTATGGATTCAGTCTTTCATGTTTGCTTTAACCCTTTTCTTTTTCTTCATTATGTCACAGAAAGAAGATGGTGGATGAGCAAATTGAGAAACTTACTTTCCCGGGAAACTAAAACTGTCACCTGCAAAATTCTCTCCGATTTACTGATCTTGTTTTCAGGAGTTCACTTGCTTGCTCCTCTCAGCTTTTTTGGGAAATGATTATTTTTTTGAAGCAACTGACTTTTTTCCATAGGAATACTGTTAACAAATATTACCTGTTTTCAGCCCCGAGCTACACTTTGGGTGAACAGATATAATAGAGGTGACCTTTTGGAATTTGGAATATGATTGACACAGTTATAGACAGACACATAAGACAATGGGCCAACGGGTATACGAGGTGTCCTGTGCTCTTTGCTCACCACGGGGATCAGAGGAGAGGGGGAAATGTGGAAGAGAGGGTGTGAGAAAAACATACAATTTTGACTGTTAAAGGAGACATTCTAAGAAGGGTCAAGATGAGCAGAGGCAGAGAATTTGCTAGATTATCTTTCACATTAGGGTGGACATCTACAGTATAATTTATACGGAGTTGTGTACTCCCCCCTAAACGCACACACACACACACACACACACACACACACACACACAGTTATGCATCCTACCACAGAAGTCACCCTGATTTTACTCATTTGTACCTAAGATATATCACACACAGATTTATCTACTTTAATTCCATATCATAGTATTAAAAATTATATCACTAAGGATTCATTCCATTGTGTCACAATATTAAGTATCCAACGACCCAATTTTAAAATGCAAACATCCTGGGGTGGGGGCAGTGCTGGAGGTAAATAATAATAACAGCAGTTCCTTTTAATTGAATGTCTACTATCTGCCTAGTGCTCTGCTAAGCGCTGTGCGTGTAATGGCTCATGCAGTCCTTATAATAATCCTGTGAGACAAATCTTTCCATTTTTTTCTGACACAGTTACCTTGTTGGAGGTCACGCATCTAAGAAAGCGACAATGTTTGTATTTGCCTTAGGCAAAAGCAACACCTACTTTGAGTTGTGCTTATTTTTCTGAAAAAGAAAGTTATTTTGTTGCCTTTCTTATTTAGGCTCTTTTACTTGAACGTAGGTGATATGAAAACTTTGACTTATGTTATATGTGAGTATGAACTTTTTTTTCCAAGGCTTGCATATGAGAGTCAGATGGCACTTTTCGTGGCAAGGTCGTGCCCTGCCTTGTTTACAGCACCACTCTGGTGCCATGAGCACCACCACGGTGGTCCACGTGTGGGCACACACACGTGCGTTCACACGTGCACCATCTTTAATTAAAATAGCTGAGGACATTACACATCCTCAGTGCAAATACCCCTACACGGGCATCAATGCAGTCCAGGTAGAAGAAAGTGGAAGGGGTCTCTGTTACGCTGGCGGTATAACAACTGTGTCAGCAAAAGACATGAAACTAGGAAAGCAAACCTCAGGGACACAATTTTCAGGTGTTTAAGCAAACTGCAAGTACACACGAGGTGCTGCACACTCGGTTGAGGTTCCTGAGGATGAGGGCTGTGCCAGCTATCTGTGTGCTGGTCCTCAAAGGAGAAGGACACTGAACCCTGTTTATTTGCATTTGTAATGATGTCTTCTCTGAATATCCAGGTATTTTTGGTTAAAATTTTTCAGTTTTTGATAAGAGCAGAATTTAGGAAATTTGGGGGCTTCTATAGAACCAGTTATTGCCAGCCTTGAATTAACAGTCTTAGTTCCCCTGCAGCTCACACACTGCTGGTCTCTTTCTATAGCCTATCAAACCTTGCCACCGTGATGCTGTAGCCAGCTTCAAGATGAGTTCAAATTGAGATGTCTGTGTTCACAGTCACAGGCATGATAGTACTGTGATTTTACAGTTCTGCTTTGGTGACAACTGAACCACTATTTGGAAGCAAGATATCGGCCCAACCTGAAAGCCTAATAGTTTGATAGACACAAAGACACAATACCAATAGTCTAATACCAAAGTGGCCGACTGCTATTTCTTAAACACCTACTGTGTTAAAATTATTGTATTGGGCAATGGGGAAATAAAACAAAGTGGAAGGCCTGTATGGTATCTTCTGTGTCTTGAGAGCTAATGCCACATATTTCCTGAACTACTATTATAGCGGGCCCTCTGTATCCATGGGTTCTGCATCCTCGGAGTCAACCGATCTCAGAACAAAAATATTTGGGAAAAATATTGCAGAAAGTACCAAAAAAGCAAAACTTTCATTTCAAATATTTTCACAGCATTTACATCATATTAGTTATTATAAGTAATCTAGAGATGATTTAAAGTATACAAGAGGATGTGCCTAGGTTATATGCAAATACATTAGGGACTTGAGCATTTTATTTTTTTAAATAAATTTATTTTTTGGCTGCATTGGGTATTCGTTGCTGTGCGCAGGCTTTCTCTAGTTGCAGCGAGCGGGGGCTACTCTTCGTTGAGGTGTGCAGGCTTCTCATTGCGGTGGCTTCTTTTGCTGTGGAGCACGGGCTCTAGGTGCGTGGGCTTCAGTAGTTGTGGTGCATGGGCTTAGTTGCTCCACAGCATGTAGGATCTTCCCGGACCAGGGCTCGAGCCCGTGTCCCCTGCATTGGCAGGCGGATTCTTAACCGCTGCGCCACCAGGGAAGCCCTTGAGCGTTTTATATAAGGGACTTGAGCATCTGTGGGGTTTGGTATCCACAGGGCATCCTGGAAGCAATTCCCACAAGGACTCTGGGGACAACTGTACATGCTTGGTACTGTCCTTGAAGCTTCACCCATTTAATTGTTATTTCTCAGAACAGCTCAATTGAAGTATGTTAGTATACACATTTTACAGCTCTGGAAACACGTCAGAGTGGTGAAGTCCGCATCATGTGAAGTGAGAAGCTGGGGATCTGGGCAATCTGATGTGACCCCAGAGCCTGCACAATCCACCGGCATCACGGGTGTCCGGTGTACCCTGAGGAATGCCATCAGCTCTCACAAGTCTTCCAAGGCTTCACACAAGCTGGAGTGCTTCTCCTCCTTCTCTCACTGGGTTGTAGGCGTAGCACTGATCACAGCACCGTTGGCACAAGACGTCTGTACATCCAAAGTTGGAATGCTTTCCTCACTGCACGCGCATCCTGTGTGCCAAGAGGAGGGGCGAATGGAAAACTGGATCTGGGAGAAACCAGGACTAAAGGAGCCAAGACTGAGGCGAGTTTTTACACTGTTTAAAGATCACGTGTGTAGTTACATAGAGGACAGGTGAAGAGTTGTTTTTCTTCTCCATTGAGGGCATAATTACATACACCAGGTTTCAATTCAGCACTTGAAATTTAGTTTACAGGTTATGAGAATCCATACAGAGGTTGCTAGAAGCTGAATGAGCAAACCATAGAATCTGATTGGACAGAATTATTTTACAATAGACTGAACCTTCTCCTTCTTGATATCTTTCAAGTCTGATCTAGTTACAGGCAGGAGCCGGTCCATGATCAGTGGTGCAGTGAAATGAAAAAAAAAAAACAAAACAAGGGACTGCAAAGTATACTTTTTCATTAGGTTAAATTAATTCAACTTTTAAAAATTGTTCTTTTTTTCTGACCATTTTTCTGTTAGAATGGCCTTTATTTCATGGAATTATAACTTTTAGACTTTTTAAAATTGTAGATTATTTTATACTTACTTAGCAATATATTTTTAATGACAATCTTATGCTGACTCATCACTTGTTTTGTTTTTATTGGTTGGCTTTGTTTTCTGTTTTGACTCTGCAGGTGTGTAAAATCCAGGAGTCAGACCACTGACCCAAATGATGGCTAAAGAACTCAGACTACTGATGCATTTGAATTGTTCAGTGTGCGGAGGGACCCCTGGGTGTTTACCTAAGCCCCAGGATTTACTGCACACAATGGGGCAGAATGCAGAACTGCTTGGAATATACCCAATGATCAAAAGAGAAGCCATGAATGAAAAAAATCTGTGTTCAGTTATACAATAACTACCCTCAGGGAGTGAGTCTGTATAAACTCCAAGTGAACAAAACATCTGCCCTGTCATCTTGCATTGTTCTATGAAAGTGCAAACTACTGAAGAAGTAGAAGAGAATTTATGATGCCCTGAATTAGATGTCTAGCCACAGACATTGTGGTAACCTCCTTCTCAGGCCATGGTCAGTCTGCTGCTTCCTTGGCGTGATCCTTTGGCAACCTAAGAAGCTGGAAAAAGTCCTAGGTCAGGAGGAAGAAAACATGAGTTCTATACCTGGTCTCATAATCAACACATCAGGTCTCAAGTTTTTCACCTACAAAATACTAATAATTTTTTTCCCCAAGGTGAAAAGTGTTTTTGAAAAGTATAAAAACTATGCAGACTAAGGTATTGTTATCAAGCTGGCATGGCTCACCTCAAACCTGATCAGTTTTCATGGATAAATGTAAGAAAATAGCAAACTAAAGATATCTCCTTCTCAGAGGCAGGTGAGTTCTAAAAAGTTCACTATCACTTGTATGTGGAATCTAAAAATGATACAAATGAACTTATATACCAAACAGACCCACAGACAGAAAACAAACTTATGGTTACCAAAGGGGAAAGGTGCGGGGGAGGGATAAATTAGGAGTTTGGGATTAATATATTAACATAACACACTACTATATATAAAATAGATAACCATCAAAGGCCTACTGTGTAGCACAGAGAACTCTACTCAATATTTTGTAATAAACTATTGGGGAAAAGAATCTGAAAAAGAATATATGTGTATATATATATATATATATATCTGAGTCACTTTGCTGTACACCTGAAACTAACACAACATTGTAAATCAACTATACTTCAATTAAAAAAAAAGTTCACTATTTGGAATGAGTGCAGGTATCAAAACACAGAGGAGGGCCTGAAGCAGCAGTAGTAACACCAGGCAACTCATTAAAAAAGCGAATTCCCTGGGCCTACGACAGATCTCCTGAATCAGAAACTGAGGGTAGGGCCCAGCTGGCAGTGTTTCACAAGCCCTGCCCCCTCCTCCAGGTGAGTCTGACGCAGGCTCAGATTGGAGAACCACGTGTCTAAGCCTTTAAGAATACCAGGCGTTCTTCATCTCGTGCTTGAGCTTCAGGGAGTCAAAGCTGAGTTACGAAAGGAAAGGATCACGCCAAGGACAAGGAAGCAACAGACTGACCGTTTCTAGACTACGGGGTCACCAGGGTGTCCGGTAATGTTAAAGCCTTAGAATAATTGAACATAGGGTCCTCACGACTCTCAAAATAAGCTGCATTTTAAATTTTATGACTTTTTTCCTTCCTCCTCCATACTTTGAAATCAGCCTATTTAATTTCCATTTTGCCCCTAAATTTTTCATTTCAAAGATGTTTTTTTATCTTTTGCTTTTCTGCTTCTATTTCTCCATTTGTTACCTACAAATCTTACCCATCCACTGTAACTTCATTTTTTTCTCTTCTCTTTTCCCTGTATTTATTATATTTATTACATTATTTGATATTTGATGTGATCATATGATTTATCATCCAAACCGGGGCAGAGAATGAACAGAAGAACTATTTATAACTGTATGGGAAACCAGTACCATGTAAATGGGGGCTATCCTAGGGAGATGGGCAATATGTTATGAGTGTGATGGAGGAAAGGCAGAATTTAGTTTCATTCTTTGCTCTGTCACTCCAGTTGTGTGACTCTTAAGAGAAGTAATTCAACTGCTTCAGGGTCAGATTTTTTTTATCCATCAATTAGAATAGTTGATGACAAATGTCAAAGTCTTCCACACATTCTTTGTTGTTATTATTATTCAACTTTTTCTTGACGGAGATATCAGGCCCTCCATTCTACTTACATTGCATTTTAGGACTGTTCACCTCAAAAAACAAATGAATGGATTTTTAAAGGGATGACATCAATAATGCTTGTTTAAGTAGCATTTTGATTCACTTATTGCTTTTTGGCTGGTTATTCTTTGCCAGCTGTCTCTTGGAGGAATATTGATAGAGTTTGGGACAAACTCAGCAGCTCTTCACTTAATCAAAGCACATTTGCTCCAGCCTCTCATTGACTCATCTGAACCTGCTTTAGATAATTCCTGAGACAGGGATTAGACTTCTCCAAAACCAGCTTTATGAAAGGGTTCCACAGTGGTTTTGTTTGTTGATTGCTTTTCTAAAACAAACATAAAAAGCATATAGAAATAAAAGCACAAATTATATTTGGTGTTTATAGTGTTCAGTCCTGCAAGTTTTTATTGAATCCCTAGGGAGTATGGGGGAAAGCAGTGCATATACATACTAATAAGCACGGTGACTTATTTGGACTTTTCTTGTTTCTGAGTATCTAATAGCCTGGCATTGCTGAATGAATAAATGAATGAGGCATATACAGCAGGATTCTGACACTCCCAGGTTATAGATGATGTGAAACCCTAACCTTATAGTGATGCTTAAGAGCTGGGAACATTTCATTCAACGTTTATTTACATGCAATACCTTTGGTTGGAATTATATTGGAGAGTAGGCAGCATAAACTATGCCTCTCCAATCTTGTGAGATAATACCAGTGGACAGGTAGATGTCAAAGTCCACTCATAAAACAAGACGGAAAAAATATAAGTTGTAACTATAGTAATGCCTGCGCATTTACACGGGCAGTCAGTAAGACTGTCTTCCCAGGTCATGCCAAGGAAATTCCAGACTTTCTCTCATTATATTCCAATATTCTAGTTCTAATGCTAGTGGATAATTCACAATCTGTTGGAGAAAAAACTAGTATAAGATATGGGCAGGACTTAAGGTCTCAAAGCCCTGGAGTGTAGTGGACGTTGGTACAGTAGCTTGGGCATGTTCCTGTGAGCTGTCTGTCTGCCACCTGCAGGGTTCCCACATCTACTCAAAAGCCTTTCAGTTACATGAGATTTCTAGGTTTTTAGGGTTGGGGCATGTCTTCCATAATTAATAGTTTGTTTCTTAACCAGAGAGTTATTAGTAGAGGAGGTCAATAAGTACATGTGAAGAAATACATTTTGATGATAATGGTGAGATTAAAAGAAAAAATCTTTTACCTTCCCTTCTGTTTACCTGTGGGGAACTTATCCTACATTTATTGCCCTAAAAAAAAGGATCATGATTTTACCATAGAACATTAAAAATTAGACTATAACTGATATGAATATTATGTTGCTATGCAATTAAAAATGCATCCTTCATAGAATGCAGAAAACATTCATTTTCTGTCGTTACACATAAAATTTTCAAAAATCAAATCGCCTCACGAGCAATTCTTAAAAGATGATTAAACCTGTTGGTATGTAAATTAGCAATGCTGTCACTTCCCAAGCTCACTCACAATTTCTTATATAATTTGATTGCTAAATGCTGCCATGCTAAATGGTGTCTTGGCATTATAATCATGATCAAATTATGGGAATAATAAGTCCACATGCTAGAGGTAATTTTGACTAAAATTTCGTTTCTGGACTATTATAATCTCCTCAAAAACCAAACAAGAAAAACTTGTACATATGTTAGCATTGTTCTGAAAAAACATATACTTGCTAGGCATACTTGTATAGGAAACACATCATTTTATAGATTCATTCTTCCTTGAGTCCATGATCAAAATTCTCAGTAGCATCAATACAAAGCATTATACTGAATAATATAAAATTAAATGTTAAAAATATTTTTCTTAATGTATAAAATCAAATGACTTACTGCCATTCTCAGTAGTACTAAGTGATTTTTGAATGCTGACAAGGAATTTGGCACTAAATTAAAAACTCTACAAAGGTAAACATTCCCTAGTGAATTGCAATGCAAATAGAACTTAAACACAGGCATTTTAAAGAGATTGGAAGGCCCCTTTTAACCAATGATGTATAGTAAACACTTTTTCCTGAAGCACTGTAAAAGAATGAATATATATATATATATATACACCTATATGAATATTAAGAGCTTAGATTGCTATCTCATTGTTTCCTAACATAATAAATCTAAAAACACAAAAGTGAATAAAATAAAACAACTTCCATTTTTATTAATCTTTTACATCATTTTAACACCATGGAAAATAACTCTCCTCTTTGTATTTTAATGTGCAAATATGAATAAGATGGTGTTAGGACTGCTTTTAAATGTAGGTTACATAAAAACAAGTTACTCTAGCTCATATTCACACAACTAAATGAATCCAAACCTCTTAGCTGTAGACTTTACAATTTGAAACAATTTTTTTAAAACTAGAAGTAGAGTTTATACATATAGAAAACTGATCATAACATGAATTTCAACTAAATTGCTTTTTAAAGTTTCTAATTAAGCTAGCAAAACAGTATTTTAAGGCTCCATTTTGTTTAAAATGTTAGCATTTCTTATAAAGTTAAAAATTTCAACAGCTGTCAGTTAAACATTATATTAACACTAGATCTAAAAATACAACTACAAATTATCTACAACACAGCTTTGGTGCATCACAGATGTGACAGTAACAAGTTTTCAACATAATGCAAAATCCAACTCTAAGCTCCCCACTGAATCCTACATGGAATTCTAAACTAGCTGACAAACAACAAGAATCAGGCAACTCACAGATATTTTAAACGATGATCAGACTCTGAGAAGGTGTAGAAAGATTTTAAATATATGTCATTTCTGATTTTTTACTGAATACAATGAAGGGTTTTATGATCAATGTTTTCCTGAGGTATCTGATCATGCTAAGTCATGATAAAAACAAAAATAAATCCATTAATGATCTTTAGAGCATAAACTTCTCTCCTCTTTGCTTGATGCAGTCCCCCACCTCTTTTGGCTGTCACTTTTAAGATATCTTCCAAGACCCTGAAGCAGGTTTACTATTGGTCCACATCCTACGTCAAAGCATGATCTCATCAGAATTCAGTTCGTTGGCTTATGAATAACAAAGCCTGTTCCAGTCTGAAAGGCTGTGTCTACACAGCACAACAAGGGAGAATCCAGTATTCTCCAATTGACTTGGCAAATATTGACTGCTAAGCTCATTAAATCAAGTTTCCATATTGGTTTTGCGATACAAGATACAACCCAAGAATATGTCTTAATAGATTAAGTTACAGTGATCTTTCAGTGTTTAAGCTTTTAAAACTAAATAATCCTCATTTACATCTTCTTTAGCTGAGGAATTTTTTCATTCTGAAAACATTTAATCAACCTTCTTTATAGGCACTGAAGCTTAGACAGTCAGAGCTCTAGACTCTAAAAATAGCTACATAATTTATAACTTTCATAAAGAAGAATGTCATTTAAAACCTTTATGTAATATAGGTATTAGTCTTGCCATTGACTTAGAAGTAAATAATCATCTGTGAGTATAATGCATAAAAATATGGGCAGTATTATCAGAAGTATGGAAAGTAGGTATACATAAATCTCGAAGGTTTTTCAATGTCCTAAATACCATAAAATTACCAACCCGAACCCTCCCACAGACTTTCAATCTCCCTCCATATTCCCACCATTGGAATTACCAATACAAAGTTGCCCAAGATCTTTTCCATTTCAAACTTGACCATGGCTTTGTAAGATATTATGGAGAGACACAAGTCCATGCTAGTGAGAGCAGTGTAAAGGTGACAGAGTTCCTGGGTGGGTGCTGTTAGAGTTAAGAGGAAAGGAGTAACCATAAAAGCTAAGTTTCATAGAAAGAAATGGCTGTTCATGAACAGTTACCTGAAGATCAGAATTCTCATCAATGCCGGGTAAATGACAGTTGAGGATTATTTGTGTACTAATGACCTTTGAATAATCTCTTTCATCTTGCTAACTTCAGCAGTACGCAGATCTATCTGTATCTAGGCGATAAAATGTAATCCTGAGAATAAAGTACCTAGAAAGCAAGGGAAATGGTAACACTACAGCTCCTCAAAAAATGAGCTGCTATTAAAAAGTTGTAGAAAAACCTCACCAACTCAGCTGTCAGTCATCACCCTCAGGTGTTGGTAATAACTGCAACCTGAAAATCATTTTTAGTGCACACAATACTGCAAATACTGAGAGAACCACGAAAGGTATAAATGTCATGGGAAATGAAATGCCAATGGCTGATTCAGAGTGTGCATTTGCAGACAAGCGTTGAAAAGGCAAAAGCTCCTACCACTGAGAAGCAAGCAGAAAAGAACAAGAAGAGGAGGAGGGAGAAGAAAGCAGCAGCAGCTGGGCGGTGGCCAAGGAGCAGTGTCCTTAGAGCTAGTGGACTCCTGAAAAAGGCAGCCAGCAGCACAGCCACTGGCAGTGGGAGGAATGACTTGAAGGACAGATATCCCCATAGAGAAAAAATGGCCAGATAGGCTAAGTGAACAATCTGAACAGATCCAGGGAGGGAAAAAACAGCCTGACATATCTTGAGGGCTCCTAATATGTACCGTGCCATGTGAAGCCATAATTCAAGTAATTATCCATTGAGTGCCACTTCATGCCAGGCAAGTAGAAATAAGGTTCAGCTTCAGATGGCAAAGCAGTTACTCTTTGGGAGGCTGTGAAGCAGTAGACAGAGCAGGATGCTAAGCATCTAGAGGCATCTCCGTAGGATACTACTGAAGAAGGAGGAGCTCTCTGGTATGCAGAGGGAATGGCACCCCCTGGAGCTGTGAAATGCAGCAGCCTTGGCAGGCACCTAATCCCGTGCCTGGGAGGGGCTCGGAATGATTTCACAAAGAAGGTGACTGCTCAGCTGGATCTGAAAGAGAAGGAGACAGAGAAGAGGGAAAGGGATATCGCTGTCTATTAGAAGAGCACATGCAAAGGAAATGAGCTGTGCGAGGCTTGGGCTGCTTGTGGGACTACATGTAGCTCCCTGTGACAGGAGAGTAGGATAATCAGAATGGACTGGTTGGAGACGAGGCTGGACAGGCGGGCAGGGGCAGGGACAAGAAGGCCTTGCATGTCACACTTGTTTGCATTTTTCCTGATGCTCTCAGCTCTTCTAAACAAAGTGCCACAACCACCGAGAGTTATTTATCTTTACACATCTCACAATAATATTCTCAAAATACAACCCTGTTAAAGCATATTACTAAGAGGGATTTTCTTTTCTTTTTCTTTAAGTATAGTTGATTTACAATGTTTCAGGTGTACAGCAAAGTGATTCAGTTATACATATGTATATATATCCTTCTTCATTTTTTTCCATTATAGGTTATTACAAGATAATGAATATAGTTCCCTGTGTTATACAGTGGGTCCTTGTAGTTTATTTTATGTATAGTAGTTTATGTCTGTTAATCCCAAATTCCTAATTTATTTTCCCCCTCCCCTTTCCCCTTTGGTAACCATAAGTTTGTTTTCTAGGTCTGTGAGTTTATTTCTGTTTTGTAAGTAAGTTCATTTGTATCATTTTTTTTAGATTCCCCATGTAAGTGATATCATATATAGATAGTATTTGTCTTTCTGTGTCTGACTCATTTCACTTAGTATGATAATCTCTAGGTCCATCCATGTTGCTGCAAATGGCATTATTTCATTCTTTTTATGGCTAAGAGGTATTCCATTGTGTATGTATGTATGTATATATATATACCACATCTTCTTTATCCATTCATCTGTCGATGGGCATTTAGGTTGCTTCCGTGTCTTAGCTATTGTAAGTATTACTACAGTGAACATTGGGGTGCATGTATCTTTTCGAATTAGAGTTTTCCTCTTTTCTGGATATATGCCCAGGAGTGGATTGCTGAATCATATGGTAGCTCTATTTTTAGTTTTTTAAGGAACCTCCATACTGTTCTCCACAGTGGCTGCACCAATTTACATTCCCACAAACGGTGTAGGAGGATTCCCTTTTCTCCACACCCCAAGAGGGATTTTCTTAACCATGTCATATATTCTCTGTTTACTAAGGAAGATGCAAACATAACATGCTTTAAAAAGATTTCCAATTTTTTATGAAAGTAAAAATTTTTGAAAGTAACGGGTTAACTTTTAGTATTGGATTCTCACGCTTCAGGAACGCCAGATTAACATAATATTGCTATAAATTCAATGATCAGTGTAATTATGGAACACACTCGAATTGTAATACATTTTCATATTGGGTTATAGCAAAAGACTGTCAAGCCATGTACTTTTAAGTGCTTCTAGGAATATAATAGGATTTGAGAGCAGAATCCAGCCCATTGCATGGATGCATAACAGCTGGAATGCAAGCTCCAAGAAGGTAGAAACTGTGTTCACCACAATATCCTCTGCGCACAGTAGGAGCTCAGGGACGCTGGTTTTGCTTTGTGCACTGTAGGATGAATGGCAGCCTCCAGTGCTATATAGTACACAATCTGCACAGCCATATGCTATAGCTCTCTAGACATTAGATATGCCACACACACACACACACATACACACACATCTTACTTATTGGACAAATCATCACATTTCATACAAACTTAGAAAAAATTCATTTAATTTTCAAATAATAAATGAAGCACCTAAAAGTGTTCGATTCCATGCTAATGTTACAAAAGTTTAAACCCCCTGAGGACAAACCCCCTGAGTCTTTGTACTCCTGGCACGTAGTGAGTTTTCAGTGAGTGTTCAGTGAATGAATTAAAAAGATTGGCATTTCTGTGGTTCTAAATGCAGCTGATGGAGGGTGTACTAGAGTTAACTAATTACTAGAGTCACTACTAGTTACTCCATTTTTTTGTTGTTGATTTCTGTGACCCTTCCTGGCCTGCCTCAACCTCAACCTGTCATCTTTCAAGTTTGCTGCTCATTTGAAAAGATAATCTACATAATCTGACTTAAAAGGACCACTTTTGGCCAAGAGCATACGACTGCCTGTACCTTCCTGCAAGTGTTTCCACCCAGGTTCTTGAAGTTCATTTGTAGAACAACATAAGGCATAAAATCTTTAAAGGCATTTACGTGGACTCTCATTGCTGTCTGCCTCCTCTACCCCCATTGCTAATCCCCAGCCCATCTTATTGATAGAATATTCTCACACTGATAGAAAATAAACACCATACAAGCCATTGAAGGCTTCGTATGAGTAGAATTGATTTTTCATCAGCACTTCTTATTTGATTTCTTCACCCGGTACTATGGAGATTGTTTGAAATTGTACCACCACCAACAGCAGGCTCAAAGCAAAAACTATAGATGTAAAATGTAGTCAAATAGGGGCAAAAAAGGGAAAGAGCAAGACCTGAGGACAAATTATCTCATTTCCTCCTACTTGCTAATTTAAAATTTGCTTAAGGATCACGACTTTTGATGCACTCCTTACACAATTATCCGACCTCTGTCATGAAAAGAGAAAGGTATGACACGTAAAACAAAGAAGCAGCCATTGCTAGTGGTGAAAAAAAAGAAAAGGGAGCAAGACCAGTCTGTCAAACATAATCACCTTAGTGAGGCTCTCTGAACTCTGCTGTCCTTTTCTGCCAGGCTAATGGAAGCCTCCCTGGGCTTAGGAGAGACAAAGAGAGTGAATAGTAAGAGCAGCCATGATGTAAGAAGGTTCAATGTCATTGGACTTCAGATGGTCATTTCTAGCAATGAATGAGTTCAGGGGCAACCACGTCACGTCTTCATTCTGCTAATGCCAAAATGCGTCAGATCCAATGCCAGCAGGGGCATATGCCGCAGTCCCCATTCCACCCCGCCATGTTAGAAACAGTCTACAAGTGAGCTTAGAAACGCTCGGTGAATCTATGTTGCTGGACCAAAGGGGTGGTGGAAGAGAGTAAAGCGGGTGGGGTGCAAAGTACCACAAAACTGAAGGTCATTTAAATTTCAGGAAGTTCAAGGGCAGGATAATGTTTATTTTCTTCACATCTGGAAGGGTGTGTCAGTTTTTTCATTCATTCCTGAATTTCAAGGGAAGAATTTCATTCTGTCAAAATGCCATTGCTTAAAAAAAAAAAAGGCTAATAAATTAAGTTGGCTGTTTGACAGTTAAGGTAGTTAAGGTGACAGGTATTTTGGAATAAGATTTAAGATTAAGATTTCCTCTTCCAAGAGGGGGAATGTGCTTAAAGTATTTAATAAAATGTATACGATAAAACTGGTATGAAAAAGGGCAACTTGTCATTGAAAAGCAAACAAACAAACAAAAAAAACCCACAGGAAAAGAGGAAGAGACAAGGATCTCATTGAATTATTAACTTCTATGATCTGGTTTAGGCAAAATCAATTTTTAAGAACTGCAGTTGGCAGATATTCTCTCAGTATGTAGTGAATGGCCAAAGGATACATCTGCTGTTTCTCCAATTGAGAAGAAGAGCATAGCCTGCTGTTAGGAACCTCTTGACTATGATTTGCATTTTTAGTGATAGTTTAGGAAGGTCTTTGCAAAATAACCCTTTCAGCAAAAGCATAAATTTCTATTTAATCATATGCAAAGGCAGAATAAATACTGGCATCGTGTGAAAAACATTTATTCAATAATATTTTAGAGGCAAGTATATAAAATGAAGTCTATATCACCATTATGGAGATCAAACCAGGAAGGACCTCTTTAAATCCCACAGGATTGCATTTGGTGTCATACTGATGTGATTAGACACTCAACTTCTCCAACTAGGATGCAGCTGCCTTGATCAGAGCAATGCCTACATTGTAGTATCTATCTGTCCTTGAATCTTCAGCACGCAGGCTGGAAGAATACCCTCATGACTATCTTTCAATTTATATCTGTCAATTTTAATATTTTGGAACACCCTATTCTTTAATCTACATAATGGAAGGAGAAAACATCAGGAGGATTGATAAACTTTTGTGCTCTTTGGTGTTGGGATATCTAAATTCTGGAAATGCATTTATATAGAACATTCCTAGTTAGTGCTCTTCAACTGAAACATCAGAAGAATATTTCTATCCCCTTGGTTTTCTTAAAGTACAAATATTAGCTAGACAAGAATTTCTAAGTCACAAAACAGGCCAGGTGGGACAAGGTAAATTTGCTCCTGCATCCCTCCATGTCTTCCTTTGTTTCCATCTTCTTCTTTCTCTTTTTAGAACATGCTTGTGTCTGGGGTATTTTAGTTACTCATGGATCTATACTTGCAGGCTCCCACCTCAGACCTGCTGTCCTGACCCTCTCCTCCCTTGAAACCAACACTTCCTTTGTCTTGAGTCTTCTGATGACTCTTGCTTCTCTACTAATGCTTTTCATTCAAAGGTTTATCTTTCACAGTGAGCATATTAGGCAGTGGGAGAAATATTTTGTCCAAGAAGTCATCCCATTGACCACTGAATCACACCACTGAATCAAGCCATCCACCTTGGCTGCCTGTTCTGGGGCACAGGCTCCATTTATCTCCATGCAGTAGCATAGCTCCTGCCATTCTTTATTTGGTTCTCTTCACAAATTAAACTTTTTGGTGCCCACAGTGGATCTGGCATAAGCTCACTGGCACAGTCCCACTTTAAAGTTCACATTCTCAACAGCAAAATCAAGCTGCTTCAGAATACTAGCATAATTGGCAAATCAAATTCCCTCCAATAATTAAACTTACATGAAAAGCAAATGGTTGTTGACCTCTTTTGTTGGCATCCATGATTTTGGATAATTTCCTGGGATGGTATTTGCCAGATGCAGATTTGAGTCTTTTTGTGTGTGTGTGATAATGGGTACTTTAGGAAAGCTTATTTAAATGGGAGACATTAATATAGACTGGGGAGACAACAGCCCTAGAAAACGATGCATTCTGGGCAATGGTGGACAGAAGCAGGAAACCTTCTGCTTATGGACAGTGAGAAATAGCTGCTAATAATTCCACTAATAAAACAATGAGGCAAGAAAACTAAGCTGAAGGCCATGACAATATTCATCCGCCAACCAAAGCTCCTTTGGCCAATCACTGATAAAGGTCAGTAGCACCATGGAGAACTTAAATTCAGTGTTCTGTATTCAGAATAATTCTTAGTACAGACATTGTATTTACACAACCAAAAATGCCATTTAGAATGAATTTGCCTGAAGGACTTGCAAAGTCTACAATAGGCAAATAGTCTACCTTATTTAAATTTGCTCAGTCCACTAGCCAACCACCCCAATTGTTAGGTCCCTGTTTGTGGAAGATTTTCTGTTTTCATGACAGAATTCATTTGACTATCCTTCCTATTTGGGGTGGGTGGATTTAGCCACCCACCATTTAGCCACCTCTCCATTTAGGAGAGGGTTTGGGGTTGCTGGATTTAGCCAAGACCAATATTGAGTGCTCTGAGTGCTAAGTGGTGACGATTTTCACTGTCAAACTGTTAGACTGCCATATCCAGTGTAGTACTGAAAATCAGAGTTACAGGCATTTGAGTAGTGAAGATGACTAATATTGTCAGCCTGTCCTGTGTTTCTCTGGAGGGAATAGCTACCTAAATGGATACTTTTCAGGGAAATAAAAGGCCTCACAACTGAAATACAATTTTTTTTTTCACTGACCAGCCAAGAAGAGTAACAAGGAAAAAGGAGTCTCTGGAAGAGAATGGAGTGCCCATAAAAGCAACTTCAACTACTTTAGTATTTTGCCTAGGGCAAGCTGTAATGGGGGATAATATTGAAAGAACACATAGGGGTGATTTCAGACCCAAAAGTGGAAATGAAATGTGCAGGCTAAGTAATAGCCAATTTTCTCAGAATTGCACAGAGTTCTTTATTTACTACATGTCCCAGATATTTTAAATTTATTATACACTGATTTTAATATAGACTGCAGAATGTGTGTATGCATCTATTTACATATAAAAATAAGCAAACCAAGTAGTTTACACACACACACACACACACTCTCTCTCTCTTAATTAATTAAACTTGGCTAATTCTAAGCCCAAATATATACACACCTTTTTTAAAAAAATTTCTTCCATTGGATTTGTATAGAATTTTTCGCTCAAGTCAGAGATAGAAAATTCTATATGAATAAACAAAAAACATTGAATTTCTCTTCATTCTTTCTTAGATTCAACGTTAAAGGACTAAAGTTTTTTTTTTTTACATTTATAGTATTATTAGTTCACTATTTTCTTCAAAGAACTATTTTTAAAAAGACCACCCAGAAGTTTCAACTAATTGAGGAAGCAGTCTTCAGCTTAGTTAAAAAGAAAGGCTGCATGGGACACATTCCTTGGCACCAGTACTCTGTCATATCTGTTTGGGTTGGATATAATGCAAAGGACAATCTTAAATTTTGAAAGGAACTTGGTATTTTCTTTTTGCCCCTAAAACACCCAAAGCAAGAAAATAGTTAGGAATTTCTGATACCTTTTTCAGGGAGATTATTTTATAATTTAAGGTTTAGTAATGCCAGGGAAAAAATGAGCCACCCAAGGAGATCATAAAAACCAAAATCACAGTTGTAGAAACAGGTTTTAGTAGTGTGATGAGTTTCCGAGTTTGGGGAAAGTATAAGATGTTATTCAAAGTGGATCATTTAGGCCATGGAATTCTCATTAGCTGTTTGGTCATGAGAGAAACATCTGTAAATGGGAACTAAAAGGCTTTATGAAAAATATTTGATGAGTACGTTGGGACCTAGAATAAGAAAAATGTTGGGTAATGGTAGAATTAAGTTGGAAATCAATAACAAAAAGATATGTGGAATATATCCATGTATTTAGAAACTAAACTACCAACCTCTAAGTAACCCAAGGGTCATAGAAAAAAATCAAAAGGAACATTAACAATTATTTCCAATTGAATGAAAGTGAAGATTCAACATATCAAAATTTCTGGGATGCAGCTGAAGCATTATGTAGCGAAAAGTTTATAGCTTTACATACCTACAGTAGAAAAGAGGAAAAGTCCCAAGTCAATGACTTCAGATTCCACCTTAAGAAACTAGAAAAAGAAGAGCATATGAAACCTGATATAAGCAGAAGAAGGAATTATAAAGATCAGCACAGAAATCAATGAAGTAGAAAACAGAAACAATGAGAAAATCAATGAAAACAAAAGACGGTTCTGTGAAAAGATCAATAAAATTGATAAACGTCTATCCAGGCTAATCTGATGAAAGATAAATAGGACTAACCATACCAAGTGTTGGAAAAGATGTGAGCAACTGGAACACTGTCACACACTGCTGGAGAGAATGTAAAATGATGTGATCACTTTGGAAATTGTTTGGCTGTTTATTAAATAAATAAACATAGTTGGATAGTTGAAAACTTTCTGGGTGATGAACGCTTTTATTATCTTAATTGTATTAGTTTTACAGGCATATATACATGAAAAATTATCATTTGTGCACTTTGAACATGTCCTATTTATTGCATGTTGATTGTACCTTAATAAATGTTATAAGTTAATACAATCATCTGTAATTCCAATGGAGATTAATTTTGTTTGCATTTTATTTCATACTTATCCAAACATTTTAGCCAAATATAAATGCTTTTTATTTCTGCTGAGATGGAACAAAATTATATGGCCTTTTTAAAAGCGATTTTTAAAACTGAATATATAATGGGCATCTTTTCATTTCATTAAATCCTCTTTTACATAGTTTTTAATACCTGCATGTTACACTATTGTATGTGTATGTCAAAAATATTTTAAATAATTACCCATGTTTGCATATTTAAGTATATTTGTATTGTTTTACTAATAAAAAACATTATTACATAGCTTTAGGTAAATATTTTCTTCAGCTAGATTCTACAACATGAGGTTACTAAATTAAGATGTATATCCACGAAGTTGTGCAGCCATTACCGCTATCTAATTCTGGAACATTTCATCACCCCTAAAAGAAACCCTGTACTCATGAGTAGTCACTCTCCATCCCCCCTCTCCCTGTTCTCTGGCAAGTATTAATCTACTTTCTGTCTATGTGGATTTATCTATTCCAGACATTTCATGTAAATGGAATCATACATTATGTGGTCCTTTAATGACTGGCTACTTTCACTGAGCATAATTTCAAGGTTCACCCATTCTGTAGCATGTATCAGTACTTCATTCTTTTTATGGCTGAAAAATAATCCATTGTATAGATACACCACATGTTGTTTATCCATTCAGCAGTTGATGGATATTTGGGTTATTTTTTAGCTTTTTGGCTCTAGTGAATAATGCTGCTATAAATGTCCACGTACAGGTTTTTACGTGAACATATTATACACCTAGCAATGGAATTGCAGTTCACCAGTTTATATTTCTACCAGTGATGCATGAGGGTTCCAACTTCTCCATGTCCTCACTAGCACCTGTTATTGTCTTTTTAATTATATCCTCCCTAAGTGGGAGTGAAGTGGTATCTCATTTTGTTTCTTATTTGCCTTTCCCTAATGACTAATGATGTTGAGCATCCTTTCCTGTGCTTATTGGCCACTTACATATATTCTTGGAAAAAATGGCTCTTCAAATCCTTCGCCCATTTTTAATTTTTTTAAGTGTTGTAAGAGTTATTCATATACTCTAGATACCATATCCTTACTAGATATATGATTTGCAAAATTTCTCCCAATCTGTGTGTTGTCTTTACATTTTCTTGATATTGTCCTTTGAAGAAAGGTTTTAATTTTGATGAAGTCTAAGTTATCTATTTTTTTATTGGTTGCTTGTGCCTTTGGTGTCATGTCTAAGAAAACATTGCATATCCTAAGTTCATGAATATTTCTATGTTTTCTTCTAAGAGTTCTATAATTTTAGCTTTTATGTTTAGGCCTTTGCTCTATATTGAATTAATATTTGTGTGTGATATGAGGTAGAGGTCCAACTTAATTATTCTGATGTGGCTACCTAGTTGTCCCAGCATCAATTTTTAAAACAAGTATACCTTCTCCATTGAATTGTTTTGGCACTCTTGTTGAAAAGATTGTACTAATTTTTAAGAACTCTTTGTATATTAAGGATACTGCTCCTTTGGTGTATGTTGAAGACATTTTCCCTCTATTTTGATTAATAGCATTTTCTGTGTATAGAAATTGTGAACATTTATGAAACTAAATGTATTAGTATTTTCCTCAATGATTTCTTCTGCCATTTTAGATAAATATTTACCTATATTTCCCCTTAGTAGTAGTTTATGAAAATAATATAAATAGATTTATATGGTGCTTTACATGTATTATCATGGTAGATTCTCAGAACTACAAACACTATGAGGTAAATACTATCAATCATTCTATTTTAAAATGGATAATGAAACTCAAGGAGCAATTTGCACAATGTACATAGGTGGTCACAGTAAAATCTGAATTGGGATTTAAGCTCAGGTCTACCGAACTCCATAGTGCAAGCTCCAAAATAACTGAAATAACTTAAATTTGAACTTCATCAGCATGGATATAAAAAGTTGCCCAAATACTTTTCTAATGCGGCAACCTTATACATGATGCTCAATTCTATTTAAGGATTAGCCTCTCTTGATTAAGGGAAATATAACATTTTTAGTGTAGAATATGCTATTTCAAAAAATTTTAAACATGTTTAATAAATTTTTAATCCCCATGTAATATATTAGCTATGAAAAATCAAATTCACTGTTGTGTGTAAATTATCAATGATTTTAAAAAAGAATGCTAAGTCAGTAAAAAGTAAACTATCAGTATATAAAATAAAGTTGAGGTTTTAAAAACCATAAAGTAGCCAAACAAATGTAAAATATTTAATACAATGTATCTTACCATCAATAAACTATTGAAGGTAATTTTTTTAAAAGTATTTATTTATTTACTTGTTTTGGCTGCGCCGGGTCTTAGTTGTGGCTCACGGGATCTTCGTTGAGCATGAGGGTTTTTTTTTTTTTTTCAGTTGCAGCATGCGACTTCTTAGTTGCGGCATGGGGACTTCTTAGTTGGAGTATGCATGTGGGATCTAGTTCCCCGACCAGGGATCGAACCCAGGCCCCCTGCTTTGGGAGATCGGAGTCTTACCTACTGGATCACCAGGGAAGTCCCTTGAAGGTGATTTTTGTTTTTCATAGAATTGATTCTTTCTGTCTTCCATATCCTTCCATCCTGCCCCTTGAAGTAAGGTTCTAATCCCTGTTACGCTTTGTATCTCAGCCCATAGGCAAAGGTTTTACAGAACCCAAATGTAAAGATCTGGCTTTATAAATAAAGGTCCAGTTTGTCTGCATCTCCCTTCACCACTTTTCACTTGGCTGTTTAACCAGTTAGTAAACCACCAAGGGCAGATAATCTTGACGGAGATTATTTTTTATCAAGTGTGTGTGTCCAAAAACTGTTTTGGTGACCTTATATGGTGACGACTATTATTAGGGCATCTTACATAGAGCCTGTTCACGCTGAATGACAAGCACTTTTCTGGTTGTCCTTAAGGAGCATATATACAGTTCAAATTGTAAAATTTATTTATTGACTGATCGATTGGCTGCATTGGGTCTTCATTGCTGCACGCGGACTTTTCTCTAGTTGTGGCCAGAGGGGGCTACTCTTTTGTTGCGGTGCGTGGGCTTCTCATTGCGGTGGCTTCTCTTGTGGAGCTTCAGTAGTTGTGGCTCATGGGCTTAGTTGCTCCGCAGCATGTGGGATCTTCCCAGACCAGGGATTGATCCTGTGTCCCCTGCTCTGGCAGGTGGATTCTTAACTACTGAGCAACCAGGGAAGTCCGAAATTGTAAATCATCAAGGCCCAGGATGCCTTCGTTTTACTTCGAGGAGAAATCCTATGGGCTGTGTAGAGAGTTGCTCTGCTCCTGAGCAATCTTCCTTAATCAAAGGCTCATAGGCATTACACAGAGCATGAGTGCAATTACATCAAAATCTCAACTTCACAGGAAGTCAATACACTGTAAGGCATTTTTTTGTATGCTTAGGTAATTTTCAATTATATGTCAGGGCACAGATGAAGGGAAATGTTTTTGAATTCATTCAAAATTAAGTTTCCTATACTGTTCACGCATGCACCAAAAATTCAGATTCGTGATTCATGGGAACATTCTGTTACATAAATGAAAAGTGTAAACAAAGAAAGAACTGATTCCCAATATATTTAATATTAAATCAATCCTGTTCCATAGTTTAGGATAATAGGTTTAATTAACAACCGATTAAAATGGTAAGAATAGGAGCATAATTCAGGCTACACTTCTACTTTAACATCAAGAGCAGAACACTGGAATTCTCCTGTTGGTAGGTTGAAACAAATGCTTTATTTAAAATCTACTGCTATACTGTGTAGAAACCAAGAGGTTTTTAAAAGTGGGAGGCCTGGCATTCGAGGTATTGCAGATGTCTCATCTCTGAATGACCCTCTTGCCTTCTATCAGTCTGAGGTGACAGCTGCTGTCCTATGGCAAATCCATTACCTTTCAGAATTTACAATTATTATTATTATTATTCAGGAGTCACAGATTTTTCACTTCTCATCCTTAGCATAGATACTGCAATACTGGTGCAGGCAAGGAGGACTGGGGTGGAGGGAAGCATTTTTTCAAAGAATGTACAGTAATACAAATTAATGTCACATGTTGCTTTATACCAATTACAGTAAATTGGTATTTTCTTTTAATGTTTAGATCTCATATTCTTCAAAATATATTATTTTATCTTTGGGAAATTAGTGCATTACCACTAATCATAACTATAAGACAAGCTTGGTTTCAGTTTTTGATAGCCTAACAGTTTAAGGATATAGATATTCAATGACGGTACAATGCTGTTTTCATTCTGTTATCTGAAGATTAACTTGAAATAGTGACAATACGTAATGAAGTGAAGTGAATAAAAGAGTGCAGATGGTCAATGCCTTCTGTTTTCAAAAGAAAGCTTTTCAAGTCTGCATTGACGTTTGTTTTCTGTTTCTCTGGTGCACTGGTTATTTGTTTAATAAAAGGAGACATTTCCAGTGACAAGGACATTATCTTACTCATTTCAATAATTCTGTGAACACTATCAATCAAGAGGTTTGCTTTCAAGTCACGTTAATATAAATGAATTTTTTCCTTTCAGAGTTTCAAGTCTCAAAGCCCGCAAGGGCCATAAAGCCTAGTACTAAGAGTGGTTGAAATGTGGCTTAGAAGCTACAAGAAATAAAATGATCTGCAGAGTTTGGAATGATGTGCGCAAAATAACAAAATTTTACAGAACATAACAGTGTTTTGCATTTAGAATTAGATTGCTCAGATATAAACTGGGGAAGGTATTAAACTTATTCAATGTAACTTCACAGGGGACACGGGAACACGTGGATGGAAGTTAAGGGAACCAGTTTTGCACATTGTCGGGAAGAACTTTCTGGTAAGTCCTCTAAAAGTGAAATGAATTGCCCTGTGAAATACTAGTGCTTTCTGCCGCTGCAGGTGTTGAAGCAGATCAGCAAACATCTGTCAATTATACTACACAGGGGATTCCTAGAGTGGGTGGAACATTGGAACAGATTTGGTTCTTTGAACTCCAATTCCCAATCTAAACTTTCAGGTCAGAGCTCTTTAGGACATCAGGTGGATAAACAATCTAAACAAGAAAGACATTTCAACAATTAAATACAGTATAACACATAGAAAGTGTGCTAAGTAACGGTGATACAAATAAAATATTAAGAAAGAATTGAGAGAAAAGTGCATTCCAGGTAGCAGTACAATGTAAAATTGCTTGGAGGAAGTGTTATATGAAGGATCCTAGCAGGAGTCGTATTTCAGGTGGGAGGGATAACATGGTAAGGGATGCCTGCCTGAAAGGAGGGCATGAGCAAAGAATTAGAAGAGTGGAACTCCATGAATGTCTGGTAAGAGAAGAGAAATATTCTGGAGCTTTTAATTATCAGAATCTTTGTGATAAATTTGTATTTACTTTGGCTGCCAAGACCTGTCTTTCAATGCCTTAAACAAATAGTTATAACATTGTAAAATATCTGGCATACATAAAAAAGAATGAAATAATGCCATTTGCAGCAACATGGATGGACCTAGAGATGATCATACTAAGTGAGTCAGAAAGAGAAAGACAAATACCATATGATATCACTTATATGTGGAATCTCAAATATGACACAAATGAACTTATCTACAAACCAGACTCCCAGACATAGAGAACAGACTTCTTGTTGCCAAGGGGGAGGGAGGGGGGTGGGGGAGGGAAGGACTGGGAGTTTGAGATTAGCAGATGCAAACTATTATATACAGGATGGATAAACAACAAGGTCCTACAGTGTAGCACAGGGAGCTATATTCAATATAAACCATAATGGAAAAGAATATGAAAAAGCATATATATGTATAACTGAATCACTTTGCTGTAATATACAGTAAGTCCCCTACATACGAAACTTCAAGTTGTGAACTTTCAAATATGAGAACGTACGTTTGCATGTCCAATCATGTAAGTTCGTTCACGTGTCTGGCGTACATTGTCACGTGCATGCCTCCTCTGTAAGTGGCTGTGCTTTTGTGTACTTTACAGTACTGCATAGAGTACAGTAGCACAGTGTCTTTATTTCAAGCCCAGGATGTCCGGAAACAAGCGTAAAAGCAGCGGTGATGTAGCTGGTACTACTGCACTTTTCAAGGTAATGTACTCTAAGATTAAAAATGTTTTCTTTATTTTTAGTGTTTGTTAAGTATTATTTGTGTGCAAAGTATCATAAACCTATTACAGTACAGTACTATATAGCCGATTGTGTTAGTTAGGTACCTAGGCTTTGTTGGACTTACGAACAAATTGGACTCATGAACGTGCTCTCGGAATGGAACTTGTTTGTATGTAGGGGACTTACTGTATATATATATATATATATATATATATATATATATATATAT